>NW_023416347.1:1097787-1169615 GCF_014108235.1 Myotis myotis | reverse complement strand
TTCACAAAGACTAGTGTCCTTCACAAATGTTCCCAATACACACTCTATGTCTCCTGTCTGTCATCAGTCTTCCTCAATTCTCCACCTTCCCACAGCCTGGGATTCTCTGAACTGACCCTATGTTTAATCCATCCTTGAGCCCTGAGATGGGACCTCCAGAGGGACACCAGATTCCTGGGAGAAGAAGGGGCTCACCTGGGTGTGGAACATATTAATGTAGAGGAAGGTGCCTCTAAAACGCCTCTACAGATACTGCTATGCACTTGCCCATTATGGGGGTGCACAGACTCAGAGAGAGACATACAGATAACCCAAGCACAGAAACACACAAGTGCAGAACACAGCCAGCCTCTGCGGGGCACTCAGGTATTTGGCTAATGTCTAGGTTTACACAGACCCACACTGTAGACATGTGCAATACCCTGAGGGATGTGGACACACACACACACACACACACACACAGAAACAAACAGTTGGATCCACCCAGACAGTGCCACAGGACACACACACAATGTACCCTCCGCCATAGGCTGGCAGGAAACCCTATCACCAATCCTGTCCAGGGGCCCAACCTCTCTGCTCCCCTCAACCTCACATCCCACAGTATATTGTCCCTCAGAGTCCAGGCTCCATCACCTCACTTCAGGTGAAAGGTTCAGCTCTGCACAGGACAAACTTATGGAGGGTGGATGCCACCCGTAATGAATGCCCCCAATGAGGTATCATGTTGAGACCAAGCCTCCCCTTCTGGAAATGCTTGTACTGCTGAATGGTCTCACCGTTGAAAATGCACAGCACCGTTACCTGGAGAACCCATGCTACCTCCAGGACTGGTTAGGTGGTGGTATTTTTAATGAAGTAAAAGTGGAAAATTACCCAGAAATTCAAAAATAGATTCCAACAATGTGTGTGGGGTTCAGGGGAATGTGCGGGCTGCTCAGATGTGGGTGGACTGATTTGAGAGCCCCAAGTATCAGGAGCTGCTCCGGAACACCTGAGAGGGATCTGGGCTCCTCCCCTACCAAAATAGCCCAGTCTCAACCCCTGGTTGGAAGGTGCTGAGACCACAAGGCCCATGTCTAGGCCCAGAGCTTTTCCCAGCCCCCTAGGGGTTAGTCTCAGGGAGCACAGATGTCATAATTACCTGTGGGTGACTGTGCAGCTCAGCCCCAGTTCCCCACCCTCCACACTGACAGCAGGGCCCCGCCCCTCCTGTTCTCTCCCTCACTGTGTGCTCTGCCCTCATGAGAACCCTTATGGCTGGTTCACCACAGGGTCCCTGCCTAGTCTTAATGGTGTGCACACGTGTTGACTCATTTGGTGAACATACACACAATTATATTGATTAGAGTGAGATAGAAGAATACAGAGAGAGAGAAACTCCCATTTGTTGTCCCACTAATTTTATACATTCATTACTTGAGTCTTCCATGACTGAGGATGGGACCTGCAACCTTGGCGTTATTAAGATGATGCTTTAATCAACTGAGCTCTCTGGCCAGGGAAAAACTTATCGGGGGTTTTAAGTAAAATAATTAATGTATCTGAGAATAGAGAGATACCAGAACCACGGGGATGAGAGACAGTGATGGAAGACTAGACTAAAATTCATGAAGTTTCGTGTTTTCTCTATATGGGTATATTTGAAATACGCTATTATAAAGGTAGATAATGTCCTTGCAGCAGTAACAGCATATGCCAATCAGGAAGCACTGAAAAGTGGAGGATTTGGTTTCAGGGAGACAGGTATCTATGGAAACATAAAAGTGTTTGTTAAAAAGTGTGTTTTTGCCCGGCCAATATTACTCAGTGGTTGAGTACAAACTATGAACCAAGAAGTCAACGTCAGATTCTGGTCAGAGCATAAGCCAGGACTGCAGGCTTGATACACAGTGTAGGAGCATGCAAGAGGCAGCTGATCAATGATTATCTCTCATCATTGATCTTTCCCTCTCTCTCCCTTTTCTCTGAAATCAATAAAATCTATTTTAATATATATGTTGTTAAAATGTGTGCTTTAAATCAATTACACACATATCAAACTTTTAAAAATGTTTAATACTTGCCACTTCCCAATAATCCAGTTGTTTCATTATAAATTTTCTTGAGAACATTCATTGCTACTGTATCAGTATGCTGAAAATAGAATATAATGCTGCACTACTGAAATATCTTTTCATGTCCATGTTCCATGTCATTATTTTGCCAGTTTGAACCTGGTGATGATGAGAGTATTTACACCAGGGAAATTGAGAAATACTACAAACCTAGACTTCACTTTATGTATTATATGTTTAGACTAAAAAAACACTGGTGGAGAATATTAATAATGCAGATTATACTTATAAGTGTATGGCGTGAGTGGCTATTAATTGTCCAAAGGATAAAAGTTGAGAAAAACAATTTTCTTTCTAGATTTGACAACCAATGTTTCCATATGGCAAAGAAGTCACTTGAGTCAGTGAGGAAGGAGTGAAACTCAAACACATGTCTTAGATGCTGCACTGTCCTCCTACTGGTAAGAATAATAAATTAACTTAAAAAGTAGGCAAAGGATCCTGAGCAGACATTTTAACAAAGGTGATAAAGACAGTGTAAATTATGCAAGACGAAATGCTCACCATCAATAATTCTTAGGGAGCCGTAACCGGTTTGGCTCAGTGGATAGAGCATCGGCCTATGGACTGAAAGGCATCAGATTCGATTCCTGTCAAGGGCATGCACCTTGGTTGCGGGCACATGCCCAGTAGGGGGTTTGCAGGAGGCAGTAGATAGATGTTTCTCTCTCATTGATGTTTCTAACTCTCTATCCTTCTCCCTTCCTCTCTGTAAAAAAAAATCAGTAAGATATATTCTAAAAAAAAAGAATTCTTAGAGAAATGTTATTAAAGAAAAACAAGTTAACAGTATAGTCATTGCCTAGCCTACTATTTAAAAAAATAACCATCACATGTGCTGGCAGGTAATGTAAATCCTGGAAATTTCATTACTGTGGGTGGCTGGGAAGGCAAAGGGAATGACCATTTTAGATCACAGATCTGCACATCTTAAAATGTAACATATTCACTGACACTGCAACAGTTAGATAAATAAAACATACACCTGTAGTAAGAACTGAATGCAATATTCCCAGCAGTTTTATTTATAAAACCCCAAATTTGGAAATAACCGAAACCATTGACAGATCAGTGGATAAAGTGGTTATCCATAGAATACAATATTATTATCAATAAAAAATTAACTTTACATAAACATTACTATTGAATCTAAAAATACCTGTGTAGCAAGAAAGAAGTCATAGTTCGTTAAAAATTATACACCTTATAGTGCCTATAATATTATGAAAAATACGAACTCATCTATTATAAGAGGATGTAAATCGATGGCTGTATGGAAGGCTAGAGAATCCAGAAGAGTATAAAAGGGCAAGAAGTAAATACAGGGTGTGTAAAACTAGGTTAGAGTTGTTAGTATTGAAAATAATACAACGGTAAATAAATAATAAAAGTATAAACTCTCATGGCTACTGTGTCTTATATTGTCGGGCATGATCACATTCACTGAAAGGTCATTGGTTTGATTCCAGATCAGGGCACATGCCCGCCTGGATCTGCGGTAGTGGGCATGCAGGAGGCAGGAGATTGATGTTTCTCTCCCTTTGCCCTTCTCTGTAAAAATCAATAAAAATACATTTTAAAATATATAAAAATAAAGGCCTGGTTGATGAAATTCGTACACTTTTGATATTTCTCTTGAAATTTTTGTGTTTTCTTTGATTACAAAGTCCACCATTATTACCCAGTACACCTAGTAGGTAAAGCCTTAATTTTGGTTCCAAATAAAAACATAGCTATCCCTCTGTTCTTAGGAAATTAAGATGGCAACTCTATATAGACATCACCATCTCTCTCCTCATTTCTTGAGAATCATTGTTGCCTCTGTGGCAGCAAATACTGTCCAGAAGGGAAGGCTACTGCCATCAGATTGATCAGGAATGCTAATTGTCACAAAACACACAACCTGGGACTAATTATACGATTATCCTTCCTTTAGCTTTGAGTTTTTCCTCTTGTGATAACCTTGAGGTGAACACCATAGAGGGGCCCAGGGAATCCCTAAAACTATGAGCTTCTTTTCAAAACCAATCACTTCAGCTACAAAAAGCACAAACAAGCTTCAGGATTGGGTCATTAATGGATAATGTTCAGAAGAGGCAATTTTCATCCAATATACTGATGTCTCTTCCACTCGCTATGAAACAAGTGTCTGTCCCAATATTAGTTGCACTTCACAGTGTTACAACAAAAATAACCAGCCTATGAAATTTCACACAACATGGCACAGGGCTCCTGTGCAGTATGTAAGACATACTATGAACAGAGAATATAATTCATATTGTTCACAGAAACACAACAAAGGACTCTTCTTCTGGGTGATCATTGACCTCATAAATAATACAGGCACCAGGCTACAAAATTAGAACCAAAAAGTCATGCAGATTTTTATTAAAGGACTTGGTTAGCAAAGAAAATAAACCAAGATTGGACAAAGAGTGATTTTTTGCCATTATTATGTGCCTTCCAAAGCACAGAATGTTTGGGACCCCCTCATATCTGTTCACCTCTCCATGCTGACAGATCACAACTATCCTTTATAGTCATCCCAGGCAGTGACTATAACCCACAAAATTAAAGGTACAAAAGCAAAAAACACCTTTACTAAAAAGATCATAAACCGGAACAGAGGACAGCAAGCAGTTTTTAAGTTGGTGAATTAGAACCTAAAACAGCCGTGGGCAAACTACGGCCCGTGGGCCGGATCCGGCCCATTTGAAATGAATAAAACTATTGAAAAAAAAAGACCGTACCCTTTTATGTAATGATGTTTACTTTGAATTTATATTAGTTCACACAAACACTCCATCCATGCTTTTGTTCTGGCCCTCCGGTCCAGTTTAAGAACACATTGTAGCCCTCGAGTCAAAAAGTTTGCCCACCCCTGACCTAAAACAACAAGTCAGAGGATAATGTGAGAACAATGATAGGAACACAAAAAAGGGCTCCTCTCCTGGTGGAACACTGACCTCACCAACGTTAGAGGCACCAGACTGCAATTTAGAACCACAAAGTTATGCAAACTTTCTTTCATTGCCTTGGTCAGTGGTATAAAATAAGCCATTATTGACAAAGAGTGATTTTTCTGACATTATTATAACTTTCCAAAGCACAGAAAGTTTGTGGGACCCCACCATATCTATGCACCTTGCCATGATGACAGATCACAACTTTTGTATCAAATCATCCAGAGAGTGAGATTAAAAAAATAATAAAGCCTCAAAGAAAAAAATCTTTACTAAAGTTCATAAATCAGAACAGAGGACAGTAAGCAATTTGCAGGTTGGTGAATTAGAAAGTAAAACAATTCATAAAAGCATAATGTGAGACCCACAATGTCCCTGAAAGTGGTAGCACTCCTTAGCTGAGGATGGGTGGTCTGGACAAACCCTGGGTCAGAAGCATTCCCTAGTCAGAAAGGAAGGAAGATCCTGTCAAGAGCTTGAAGTAATCATAATTTTCTCAAGCACAAGTGGGAACAGAGAATACATTTCCCCTGAGCACACAGGGGTTGTGACTGATGCACACTCTTCAGGTGAGCCAGGTGGTAGAAGTGAAATTTCGTCAGCCACAGATGCTCGCTGTGACCTCAATTGGGCAGTAAGTACGTCTGGGCATGTTAGCAAGTACAATGGAGCTCCTTCAAGCCTCACTTGTACTTGAAACTTATGAGGAATATATCAGAGTGAATGTTCCATTAAATGGGGTGTACATTCAGAAAAATAGGTCCCAAAAATTCGCCTTCAGTGTTGTTATACTAAGTGAGAAAAAGAAAACGTTCCTTGCACATTTAATACTTTACTTCAGTGTGAACATTCAGGTGTTTAATATGGCTAGATTTGCAGCTAAAAGACTTCCCACATTCAGTACACTCATATGGCTTTTCTCTAGTGTGAACTCTGAGGTGTCCAGTGAGGGAAGACCTTACACTAAACGACATTCCACATTCTCTACACTTATAGGGCTTTTCTCCAGTGTGAACTCTCTGGTGTTGTTTGAGGGTAGACTTATCACTGAAGGACTTTCCACAATCACAGCACTCATATGGCTTTTCGCCACTGTGAACTCTGAAGTGTCTATTAAATTTATATTTTTCACTAAAAGACTTTCCACATTCATTACACTCATATGGCTTCTCTCCAGTGTGAACTCTGAGGTGTTTAGTGAGGTGAGCCCTTAGAGGAAAGGACAGCCCACATTCTCTGCATTCATAGGGCTTTTCTCCTGTGTGAATTCTCTGGTGATGTTTGAGGTAAGATTTATCACTAAAGGATTTTCCACAATCACGGCACTCACATTGCTTTTCGCCACTGTGAACTCTCAGGTGCTTAATAAGGCTCGAGTTTTGGCTAAAAGACTTCCCACATTCAGCACACTCATATGGCTTCTCTCCAGTGTGAACTCTTTGGTGTTCTTTGAGGTAAGATTTATCACTGAAGGATTTTCTGCAATCACAGCACTCATATGGCTTGTTGCCACTGTGAACTCTCAGGTGCTTAGTAAGGTTGTATTTTTGGCAAAAAGACTTCCCACATTTAGTACACTCATATGGCTTCTCTCCAGTGTGAACACTGAGGTGTCCAGTGAGGGAAGACCTTACACGAAATGACACACCACATTCTGTACACTTATAGGGCTTTTCTCCAGTGTGAACTCTCTGGTGTTGTTTGAGGGCAGCCTTATCTCTGAAGGACTTTCCACAACCACAGCACTCATATGGCTTTTTGCCACTGTGAACTCTGAAGTGTCTATTAAGTATATATTTTTTGGTAAAAGACTTACCACATTCAGTACACTCATATGGCTTCTCTCCAGTGTGAACTTGGAGGTGTTTAGTGAGGTGAGCCCTTAGAGGAAAGGACAGCCCACATTCTCTACACTCATACAGCTTTTCTCCAGTGTGAACTCTTTTATGTTGAATGAGGTTAAAAATTTGTCTAAAAACTTTCCTACATTTGTTACATTCATAAAGCAGTTCTCCAGAACACACACCCTGACACTGAACAACTTTCAGGTTGTGGCTGGCAGCGTTTTCACATTCACCCCAATGGTGATGACTTTTTCCACTGTGAAATTCCTGGGAAATCTCACTGCCACAGTGTAGCTCCTCAGTGTTGAGAGTGGCCTGATGCTGGGGAAGCTCTGAGTTGTATTGCAAGTCTTCCCCAACCTCCCTGCTGGCGGAAGGCACTGAAGATAAGTAGAAGCTGGGCATGCTCACAAAGGAGGCCCTGTCCATAGCTTCTTTCCAGGGCTCATCTTCACATTCATTCCTCAGTTGCTTGTGAGGGTTTGCACTGAAACAGAAGTCTCCAACACGTGCATCACTACAGAAGGCTTTCTGCTTAAAATATGCTGCATGTGAACCAGTCGGGTGCAAAATACCTTTTAACACAGAGAAACACCGCTTACACAGAGGGATCTTCTGGGTGACTGGAGCTGTCTTAGAAGCCCTGACGTGCGACTCTCCTTGTATAGATACAGAACAGGCCTCATCACATTCGATTTTATGCCAACAACCTGAAAAGTGAGAAAGGGTAAGGAAATGAATGTTGAATGTGGTGACAGGGGGAAGCCCCATTACAAAAGTGTGTCACACATCACACGTTGGTTCCATGCAATTGTGTGAAAATAAGAGATGAGCAGGAAGGATTAATAAGAGGCTCTTGTCACTTTCTGGGCTAATGAAGATCACAACACAGGGAGGCCTCACCAGAAATATGACACACACATGGCAAGCACCACATGGATTAGAATATGGATTTCCAGCTAATACTTCAACTAACAGCATTTAGCATGGCTTGTCTGCTGGGATGGGGGCAAGCTGTGCAAGAGATTGGTTACGTCTTACTCCAAGTAAAATTCAATAAAGGAGTAGCCGGTTCGAGGACTAATTAGCACGTACATGCACCTCATAACACATGTGCAAGTCAATGTTGCAGAATACTGCAGAGGCACCCGTGTAGAGGAACAGGTGACAAAGAGGTGAACAGGCAGCACTGGTCCAGAGCAACACAGCTTGCTACAGTATTCAGGGAAGAGAATATAAGAAACAATTGATTGAGGGTCTCACAAGAACAGCCTATTGTTCATGTAAGTAAATACCATAACATGGCATAGGTCACCACAAAGAACCTTTATCTAGAGAAAAATGGCAGCAGTTGAAGCCATGTATATGGAAACTGTCACCCTCCCATGAAGAAAAAGTGCAAGCTGGGACCCATTAAGCTCACTGCAAGATTCCTGACTTCCTGTTTCCTGTACATTTTGAGGTAACAGTTGTTAGCGGAATGTTCGTGGAGTCCTTTGCTCAGGACTCACCATCCAGCTCATTTGACAAGACATTGGAGAAAATTAGCAGGGGCCATGTTCTCGCTGTGGGAGAGAGAAAGCTATGCCTGAGGAATAAAGGGAAAGGGCATCACCTCCGGACACTGGGAGAAAGTGAAGGTCTTACCTACAGATGACACAAGTGCAAACACTTCCAGCATCACATCGCAGTACAGAAGTCTCTGAGCCTCATCAAGGAGCCCCCATTCCTCCTGAGAGAATACAATGGCCACGTCCTCAAAGTTCATATCCTGTCATAATGGGGACAGTACAGCCCAAGATCAGCTTCACTCCTATGATTCTAAGTCTGTCATACTCCCCACCCTCCACACCCATCTGCTCTGTCCACTCCAGAGAAAATACCAGGCCTTCATCCCATGAAAGCCATTGTCTTCTTATATTCCTACTGACATTTTGTCTTCCCACTATAATAAAGGCAGATAAGACACCTGAGCTATGGACTCCTGTGTACACCACACTGACTTTTATCAACAGAGTGGGTGTCAAAACCATAGGTTAAAGAGAGATGCTGGCCATAAAGATAGTGTGAGTGATTTGATACTGGTCTTGTCAGGCAATACCCTCATATTGTTTCTCAAAGACACCAAATACATGGCATCACACTGCACCCTCTTGACCCCAATACCAAGGTACGGAGGCCATGGCTTTGCACTACCTGTTGCACAGAGTTCTTTGAACAACACTTCTCTCATACAGCTTCATTTTCAGAAGCACAACTTCAAAGGTAATGCAAATTTGCTGTGGTGAGGACAAATTGTTTCCTAATCAATTTTTTCCAAAATTATAGTTCACCACATCCATAATCTCTTACTCCTTACCCTTCTCCCTTACCCATTCCAGTGGAGATTTTGAAGCCTGGGTAACACTGATGTATCTTACTCACTCCTATTATCCAGGGTGTCATCCCCAACAACAAAAGGCAGGTGGTTAGGTAAATGGCACCTAAGCTCTGTACCTAGAATGTAGCACCAAAACAACCCTCTTTACAGGCAATCACCCTAAAAGTCACTGTACTGAATCATCCAGACACCACCAGAAATGGACTCTCTCGTCATTCACTCTTATGTCAATGTCAGGGTGCTGTGGCCATCAATTCACATTCCCTCTTCAAGTGCACATCACTCTTTACCACACCTCTCTCACACCTACACTCTCTTAGCCCCAGCCCCATAGTCCTCTCCTTAACATCTTATTACTTTTCATGTGTTGTCCAGAGGATGCTTGCTAACATCTCTCACTTAAACACCACTCAAGTCCCAGCCCCTATGGCTCTCTGTTCCATGCCTAGTGAGTCTCACAGATGACCACTCAAGCCTGTAAGTAATCCACAAGACTGACTGTAACTCCTCACATACAGGCCACACCCAAGACCACAACAAAATTCTGGTGAGTGTTTAGAGAAGTTAATATGTACCATCCCTAGTCTAATGTTTCAATAACTCTTCCGCCTCCAAATTAATCTCAGGTCTACTCCTCTTTTAAAGGTCTTGGCCACTGCAAAACCACGATCTCTCCCTGACACTCAACAGGACAACTTCTATCCCTATGCTGTGTTGTGACCCACAAATACTGGCCACAGCAGGAAAGCCAGTCCTCAGGCTCACACTGTCCCTTCTGATCTATTACTACCATTACCAACCTGACCATGATTCCCTGTATGAAAGTGATCTACAGTCCTGGCTGATGTGTCTCAATTGGTTGAGTATAGAACCATGCACTGGTAAGGTCATATGCCTGGGCTGTGGGCTGGATCCAAAATAGGGGTTATACAGGTAGTTATACTGATCATTGTTTCTTGCTCATCACTGTTTCTCTGTCTCTCTCCCTCTCCCTTCCTTTCTATATCTAAAATCAGTATATATACACTGGGTGGCCAGATTATTATGATCACCTGACATTTGTAGGCAAATTAGCTACAATTTCGCACTGAAGTTGCTAGAGGGCCAGACCATTATAAATAGGGAAGCAGTTTGTTTGCCATGACAGTAGAAGTGATTTTTGCTAAGGATATGGGTAAACAACACGATTTAACAGCCTTTGAACGTGGGATGATTGTTGGCACTTGGAACCATGGAGCGAGTATCAGCAAAACAGCTGAATTCATTAAATGTTCCAGAGCAGCTGTTGATAAAGTGTTTAAAGACTGGACTGTCAGCCAAAAATCTGGGTCTGGAAGTGCGAATTGTGGCCGTCAGCGACTAGGCAATGTTAGGGCAGAAGAGAGAGTGGCAAGACTGGTACAAGACAACAGAAGGGCAGCGGTGCATTAAATTACTGCAGATCTGCCAAAACCGGTTTGGCTCAGTGGATAGATCATCGTCCTGCGGACTCAAGGGTCCCGGGTTCGATTCCGGTCAAGGGCATGTACCTTGGTTGCGGGCACATTCCCAGTGGGGGGTGTGCAGGAGGCAGCTGATCGATGTTTCTCTCTCATTGATGTTTCTGGCTCTCTATCCCTCTCCCTTCCTCTCTGTAAAAAATCAATAAAATATATTTTTTTAAAAAAATTACTGCAGATCTTAATCAGGGATCCTCTCAAATGATCTCTGAACACATAATAATCTGGCCACTCAGTATATATATATATTTTAAAAACATACCTGCAGGTTCCTAAATCAGCTCACTCTTCACTCCAAGTCTCTGCACATTCTGCAACCTATGCCCTGGCAGTCCTCCCACTCATTACACTGGTTCCTAAAAACAAGGTCCATGTCATGAAGCCCTAATCCTGGCCTTAGGATTCTGGGCTTAGTGTCTGTTCAAAGTCCCCAGGTCCAAGGGATACAAGAGTGGCTGACAGTCCCAGGACACAACTATCTCAGAGGCCACAAGTGTGTGAGGCCCTGAAATAAGTTCCATAAACCTTGTACATCTAATCGTTTCTGCATTTGCAGGAATTTGTGGAAAGGAAATGGTCTGTTGAGAGCCTGGCAAACACCGCCAGGATCTAGGGGGTAAGGCTGCTCTATACCCTTGCCCAGCCCATAGGTCAGGAGACCTTCAGATGCCTGTATTATCTCAGGGCTCCGTCCTTAGTGCTCACTCTTGCCACTTACCTTATCATTTACAGGACTTCTCCTTCCTCTCCACAACTGCTGTCCTCTGTCTTCTAGTCTTTTCTTCCTCTGAGCAATGATAGTTAAAGTTAGAACCCTAATTCAGAAAATGTTCCCCCCTTTTTTTCACAACCATCTATTGCTAAGTCTGATCAAATAATTGAACAGATACCCCCTCCCCGGGGAACTTTCCTTTATGCCATTTTACAGTGGACATTCTACTTGTTTGGACCACATTCCACTTGCTAAGACTGTTATCTCTCCCCTCCAGCATTTCCCAGAATGCAGACCTAAACAGAGGATTCTCTGACCAGAAAAAGCCCACTCTAGACTCCTTTAAAAATCTGGCTCCCCATCTTTGGGCGCTGGTGCCATTTTGGGGCTCAGCTCATCTGATATCCTGATGACCTAATAAATTCATAATTCTTCACCCTTTCTGGCCTAGTGCGATCCTCCTTCGGTGACCCTAACATTTGATGGCAAAACATGGGATGGTTCTACAGGGATGGGGAACCATTGCTCTGCTTTGGTCACCCAAAGTTTGCTACTCGGAGAGCAGTAGGCACTGGCAGCTCAACCAGGGCTTACCTCTAAATTCTATTGGGGTGACTCGATTAAAGGCCTCAATTAGACCTCCCTCCCATATCAACCATCCTGAGCCAGGCGATGACTATGCCAGATCAGGAATCTCTCCTTCTCCATTGCTCCATTGCTGACCCTCCATTCCACCCGGCCCATCTTCTCTAGGTGAGTGACTATCCACAAATTCACTCATCTCAAGTCTTCTACCCACTCTCTCAAAGTGACTTCTCGAAAGTCTCTTACCGTAAAAGTCCTAGTGCTAGACCAGAAGGAAGACTCCGCAGCCATTTAGCTTTGGGTCTTTCTGGAGTGGGGGCACCAAGTTCAGAAGGCCATCTCTCATTTCCCATGGTGATTTGTTTAGCTGCGGGGATACCTCCCCTAGTCACCTCTGGGTTTGCGGTCTGTCACTCACCCTTCCTCTCTCATGGGCCACACTACACTCCCTCTGCACACTCACGGGGGAGATTATGCCCAACCACCTCATTTTTTTTTTTTTAACACTGTTTGGCCACAATATAAACTAGATGATAAGTCTCAATGGCCTAAAAATGGCACTTTCAATTTTAACACATTGCAAAATTTAGATAATTTCTGTCACAGCAATGGAAAATGGTCAGAGATTCCCTACATCCAGGCCTTTTTCACTCTTCAGTCTCAATCCTTTCTCTCAGTTCTGCTCTACCCATCAGATCTTTCTCCTTCACACAAAACATCATACCCCTAACATTTCTGATGCTGAATGCACTTTTCACCCAGCAGGCCACGAACCTCCATCTTCTTACACAGCCCTTCCCTCACTTGCAGTAGATTCCCAAATCCAGACCCTCCTAACCAGCAACCACCTTCTCCCCAGCCCCTGAAAGTCGAAATCCCAAGAACTCGAGCTCCAATACAGCCTTTTCCCACCTAACACTTGCTCTCGGGCCACCTTAAGACTGCCTTCCTCAACAGCTGCTTCTATTCCTACACCCATTCTACACCTGAGGGTGGGAGCAGGAACTGAGGGTATTGGCTGGGTACACATCCCATTTTCCATGTCCGACCTCACACAGATTGAGAGGCATCTCAGGTATTTTTTCACCAACCCGACCACCTTTACTAAGGAAGTTAAGTACATGGCCCAGTCCTATGGCCTGACCTGGCATCACATCTGAGTCATCCTGTCGTCCTCTCTCACCCCAGAGGAGAAGGAGCACATCTGACTAGCAGCTCAGGACCATGCTGTGCCCTCCATAGACAGAACTCGGTGGCCAACCCAGATGGCGCTATCAGGTCAGATCTCCAGGGCACTGGCTCTGTAGCCTGTCTCATTGTTGACCTCAAAAGCCTGCCCATAAGGCGGTCAATTATGACAAACTTAATGAAATCACTCAAGGCCCTGACCAAAACCAAGTTCTCCTCTCTGGCCTCGCAGAAGCCTTACACAAATTTACCACCTTAGAACCCACCTCCCCAGAGGGAGCCCTTCTTCTGAACAGCCATTCTATATTCCAATCAGCCCCCGACATACACTATAAACTCTGAAAAGTAGACACAGGCCCACAAACGCCTCAAAAAGACCTACTTAACCTGATTGCTGAGGTTTTTAATAATAGAGAGGAGGAGACCCCAATTCAAAAACAAAGGTGAGATCAGGCCAAGGCTGATCATGCGAAGGCCCATCAGCTCCTAGCCACTACTCTCAAGAACCCCAAATGAAGTGCTGGTCCTCCAAACAAGAGTAAGTCAGGGGCTAAGCCTCTTCCAGGCCCATGCTTCAAATGCAACAAGGAAGGACTAAGCCCTGCTCAAACCCGAGACCCCTGGCTGTGCCCTACCCACAGTGAAGAAGGCAAGGCCAATGGAAATCAGACTGCAATCTGGCCCCTCCAGGTCAGACTTCGGCCAGCCCAGCAAGGCCACCTTTTGGATCCGCTTTGAAGCTCCCAGACCTCCTGGATATGGCCACCAAAGACTGAAGCTGCCCAGGCCCTGAGAGGGCTCCACAGACTTATGTCAGCAGGACAGAGCCTCGGGTAACAATGTGGTGGCAGGTAAGCCAATCTTCTTTTTAATTGGCACTGGGGCCACTTATTCTGCCCTCCCGGAATTCACTGGGACCCTTGTCCCCTCCTCAGTCTCCATTATGGGGGTTGACAGATTAGTTTCACAGTCATTAGCCACCTCACCTCTACAGTCTATCTTATTAAACACCCCCATCAACTCTTTCCTCTTTCTACCTCAGTGCCCAACCAGGACTACAGTGCAAACCCTCATAAAACCTGGTTGTCCCAAACAACAGTCACCTACCTCAGCTTCACTCTCACCCCACACATCTGTGCCATTCCTTAGACTGTGAAGTGAATGTGTTATCTCCTCCATGACTGCCCTTTCTTCTGAACAAGAAATACTCACCTTTCTCAGGCTCGCTGGGTACTCTTGCCTCTGAGGTCCCAGCTTGAGTCTTCTCACAAAGCTACTCTATGATAGGACCCCTGCCTCACGGAGCCTTTAGATCTTTAATACTCTGAAAACTGCTCTCACCTGGGTGCCTTCTGACATCCCCTCACCCCCTTCCCAAAGAACAACTTTCTTTGCTGCAAAACTAGAAATGCTTACTTAAAAGTCTGCCTACTGTCAGAAGCTGAACTCATTATCACCCAAACCTTAGCATGTTATCACTAAGGAAAAATGTAGCAAGCGCCTGGATGCCTGGGGACAGGCTGCAGGGCCTGCTCTCTCCTCCCCTTGCCTTTTCTCCAGCATCAGGTGCCTACACATACTTTTCTAGAGTCTTTGGTAACTTACAGGCTTTGGAGCTTTGCTGGGTTAAAAGATAAACATCTAAATACTTTAAAACAGAATAAAATACTGAAACATTGATTGCTAGACATGTTTCAATTTGCATGCTCCTAGTTTTTATTACCCATGGTCTCTTGTACTTTGAGGAAGGCATATTAAAGTAAGAGTGTGTTTAAAGTGTGTTCATAAATGTAAATGCTGTTTGTTTACTTTTTGGCTAAAGCTGGTTACTTGTGAATGGGCAGAAGGATTGTGTTGACCAGTGAGTCAAGACCTGATCACCCCTGATGTCCCAAAGGAACCCCTTCTCTCCTAGTAAGCTAAAGCAGCCCCTCCCAGATTCACTCCTGTTGCTTACATCCTTAAGTTGAAGCCTACACTTTATTTCCAGCGCTCATTCACAGTTCCTGACACTAGCATTGAAAGCCTCACAGGTATTCCTGCTCGATATTTGGGAACATCTCTCCCCTTTTATAGCCTTCTAAAATGTCAAATCCCTGGACAAGAGTGGCAAATTGACTTCACTCACATGCTTCCTATTTTTAAAAAAGGAAAGAACAAATATCTCTTAACCCTTGTAGATGCCTTCTGAGGCTGGGTAGAAGCATTCCCCATTGAGTCTGTAAAGTCCACTGAGGTCACACAAGCTCCCATTCAGCACATCATTCCCAGATCCAACCTCCCCACCTCATTACCAGCAGATAATGGACCTGCTTTCATTTATCAAATAACTCAACAGGTCTCCTCCACTCAGAATAATCTGTGGAATTTACACTCCCCCACCAGCCCCAATCTTCAGGCAAGGTGGAAAAGAGAAATTCCTTCGTTAAGTCCCACCTAACTGAATTAACTCTCAAAACTAAAGAACCTTAAACTGATCTCCTACTGCTAGGCTTTATGCACAAAAGATCAATCCCCCCACCATGCATCCTCCTTTCTTAGTCCCTTTGAATTCATGTATGGAAGACTCTTCTTATTAGGAAACTTGCCTTCCACAGAAACCCTCTCGGAGCCTATGTCCCCATTTTAAATCTATTCCAACAATTACTAAGAGAACATGCTAATCAAGCCCTCCCTCCACCTTCTAAGGGAGACATCCCACTAAGCCTCTACAGCCAGGGGACTGGGTCCTTGCCATGGTGGGCAAACTGCGGTTCGTGGCTCTTCCTAAGCCTTAGGAGCACCCTATTTAAGTTAATAACAATGTACCTACCTATATAGTTTAAGTTTAAAAAATTTGGCTCTCAAAAGAAATTTCAGTCATTGTACTGCTATTTGGCTCTGTTGACTAAAGAGTTTGCCGACCTAAAGGAAACCCACCCACCAAATAATTTATAGCCCCAATGGCAAGGCCCTTAGCAGGTACTCCTAACCACCCCACTGCAGCTAAACTATCAGAGCAAACCCCGTGGTTCCACCTTTCCATTTAAAACCCATCCCCGGAACACCTCCATCACATGAGCTGGAGTCCCCTAACAATTACAGTCGCCAGGCTGGGCACACAAGACCCTGCCTTACCCTCATCAATGGCTCACCCAATGCATATGTAGCCACCAATAATCAGTCTTTACCTGGCCCCTGTAACCCACCATATCCGACACAAAAGTGCATGCAGTTCAGGTAATCCCTCTCCTCATAACCCTGGGCATCACAGCAGAGGTAGGAACTGGCACGGGGCCTAACTACTGCTCTTCCCGTTTGGAAATCCTGTCTCAGGACCTACAAGAAAGCTCCGGATGCCAGCAAGGGGCAAAACTGGGAAAGAAGAACCTCGCTCCCTGGGTACCTCCCCTCCCCTAGCAAATAACTAGTCAGGCAACTAAGACCCCTGACCTTTTCCTCCCTAAAGATCACATCTAGGCCTCAGTTGCATTTCAGCTCCAGGCCCAGAAAAGCAGCAAAACCAGACAAGTGACGCTGTGGCAGCCTCGGGACCAGCTTCTGCCTCCCAAGTCCCCCAACAGGACCGTTTTCGGGCCTTCCAGGTGGCCTAATAAATCCATGATTCTTCTCCCTTTTGGCCCGCGTGTTCCTCCTTCCGCGACCCTAACATCTATGGCCCCAGCGTCCTGAGAGTGAAGGTAAAGCTCCTCGTGCAAAACCGCACCTCGTCTCTCTGTTGCCTTTACACCCACAACAGGCCCGGGTCCCGAGTCCTCCCTGCGCAGTCGCACCGTCACGTCCTTACAAGGCGGCCCCGCAGCCTTTCACCCTCTTCCCCCATCAGCCCTGTGTCACCCACGAGGGACTCACCATTCTGAGCGCTGGGACCTGGGCGGCGGGACCTGAGAGGCCGGTCCCCAAGGCTGGAGGGTGAAATGGGGTCCGGCTGCGGGACGCTGTGAGCAGGGAGGAGTCCGGGGGGCACGGGGACCCCAATCTCGGGCTGTTGGGGCTCAAGGAGCCTCAGACACACCCCGCACGGCAGGCGCGCTGCCTCCCAGACCTCCTCCTCCTCACGACCAGCGCCCTGAAGCCTGGAAGTCTGTGAACAAAGACCTGAGAGGTGAAAATGACCACCGCGAGGAGGAAGGCGGAAGTCCCGCCCTAATTGGATGCGCAGACAACGAAATGCCCTTTAACCCCGCTCACACGCGTGCAGTGCTGTCTGGGTAATGTAGTTTTCTCAACAGCTCAGTGTAGTGCTAGCATCTCAGCCTTTGAATTATATGAATAAAGATGATGTGGCTCAGCAAGTGACGCCAGGGGAGGGACTAGATGGGACCAGAGGCCTGGCTAACTGGAGCCGATTAACAGATCTCTGAGGGGAAGGAGGTGGGGAGGAATGCCAGAGATCCACCAAAGAATATATACAGAGGGGGAAATGGGAGACATCGATAATATATCAAGAATAAAAAATATATGTATTTTCGTAAATTTTAAAATAATGCAGCCCAGGTGGTGTAGCTCCGTGACTGAGCCTTGACCTGTGAACCAGGTCACGGTTCTTTTTATTTTATTTTTATATTTTAAAATTATTTATTTTTATAATATTACATGTATTATTACATATAACCTCTTTTTCACCCATTGACCTATGCCCAGCCACCCCTACCCTTCAGCACATGCCCTTAGCCCCCAAAGTGTCTATGGCCATTGTTATGCTTATATGAATGCATATAAGTTCTTTGCTTGATCCCTTAACCCCCCTCACTCTCCTAAATTCCCTCTGAAGTTCGACAGTGTGTTCGATGATTCTATGTCTCTGAATGTATTTTTGTTCATCAATTTATGCTGTTCATTATGTTCCACAAATGATGAGGTCATGTGACACTGGTTCTTTTCCTGGTCAGGGCACATACATGGGTTGCAGGATCAATTTCCAACGTGTGGGTGGAATCATGCACCAGGCAACCAATCAGAAATTCTCTCATCATTGATGCTTTTATCTCTCCCTCTCCCTTCCACTCTCTAAAATCAGCAAAAACATTTTAAACTAAGTATATGCATATATACATAGGCCATGGACATATACAGTAATGTGGTGAGGGACTAGAAGCAGTGGGGGCAGGGTAGAGGGAGAAAAGGGGGGAGGAGGATGGGGGGGAAATTGAGAACATCTGGAATAGCGTCAACAATAAAAAATAATAGTGTGCACAGCGGTGAGGCTCAGTGGTTGGGCGTGTACCCATCAACCAACATATCATTGGTGGATTCCAGATCAAGGCACATACCCAGGTTGGGGGTTCCATCCCAGTAGGGGGAATGCTGGAGGCAGCTGGTCAATGATTCTCATCATTGACGTTTCTTCAATTCCCTTTCTCTTTAAAAAATCAATCAAGACAGTTTTAAAATGAACAGTGTTAAGATTGATTTGACTCAACAACAACAAAGTGATTGTGGGCCATGATGTTTTCTTCCAAGTCCTGTAAGCAAAATCATGCCTTGTTCTGTCTTCATACAGGGTGTCCCAGGCATAAACTTTTTGGGCACAGGATCCAGCCTGAAGTTGGTCTGCCTCAGCTTGGCCTCTAATGTTTGAGTTCTTGACTTCATGCAGAAAAGATTTCACGACAGGAGTTCAGAGATTTTTATTTATTTTTCCCTTTATTGATTAAGGTATTACAAATGTGTCTTTCACCCCCCATTGTCCCTTCACCCCACCAATTTTGCCCTCCCCCTCCCCCTCACCCCCTGTTGTCTGCATCCATTGTTTATGCTGATATGCATGCATACATGTCCTTTGGTTGATTTCTCCCCCTAACCCCCATCCTCCCCTACATTCCCTCTGAGGTTTGAGAATCTAATCAATTCTTCTCTGTCTCTGAATCTGTTTTTGTTCATCAGTTTATGTTGTTCATTATAATCCACAAATGAGTGAGATCATGTGATACTTATCTTTCTCTGACTGGCTTATTTCACTTAGCATAAGGTTCAACAGCTCCATCTATGCTGTTGCAAATGGTAGGAGTTCCTTCCTTTTACAGCAGCATAGTATTCCATTGTGTAGATGCACCAAAGTTTTTTAATCCACTCATCTGCTGATGGGCACTTAGGCTGTTTCCAGACCTTAGCTATGGTGAATTGTGCTGCTATGAACATACGGGTGCATATATCCTTTCTGATTGGTGTTTATAGTTTCATGAGATATATACCTAGAAGTGGGATCATTGGGTGAAATGGGAGTTCCATTTTTAGTTTTTTGAGGAAACTCCATACTGTCTTCCATAGTGGCTGCACCAGTCTGCGTTCCCAACAGCAGTGCACAAAGGTTCCTTTTCCTCTGCATCCTCCCCAGCACTTGTCATTATTGATTTGTTGATGATAGCCATTCTGATAGGTGTGAGACGGCACCTGATTGTTGTTTTGATTTGCATCTCTTGGGTGATTAGTGATTTTGAGCATGTTTTCATATGTATCTTGGCATTTCTTATGTCTTCTTTTAAAAAGTATCTATTTAGGTTCATTGCCCATTTTTTGATTGGGTTGTTGTTCTTTCTTTTGTTAAGTTGTATGAGTTCCCTGTAATTGTTGGAGATTAAACCCTTATTGGAGATAACATTGGCAATTATAACAGTGGGCTTTCTGAGCCTAGCCCTTGTTTCCTACATTCCACAGGGCCAGGCCTGCTCTGATATCATCCAGCATGTTCACCCTGTGAAATAATAGGATTCTCCCCGCACCAAAATCTCTACATGTACGTAAAACCCACATATTCCCAGTATTAATTGCATATGACAGAGGTGAGCAGGTCTCACTTCCCAAATGGACCTTCAGCACCACTCTATGCCTCCTCCTCCAGGCTCAGCATGTGCTTCAAAGTGAGTGCTGTTAGGTGTGCAGCATCGCAGAGAGAGGTGTATGGCGGTCCTTTTCCAAGGAACCAGATGGCTGCTGGCTGAGGCAGTCCGCCTTGACTTAGAAGACGAAAGAGCCGAAACCGATTTGGCTCAGTGGATAGAGCGTCGGCCTGCGGACTGAAGGGTCCCGGGTTCGATTCCGGTCAAGGGCATGTACCTGGGTTGCGGGCATATCCCCAGTGGGGGGCGTGCAGGAGGCAGCTGATCGATGTTTCTCTCTCATTGATGTTTCTAGCTCTCTGTCTCTCTTTCTTCCTCTCTGTAAAAAATCAATAAAATATATTTAAAAAAAAAAAAAAAGAAGCAGACGAGAGGGTGTGCTTACAGGGGAGGCTCCAGTGCTGTGGCAGATTGCTCTGTGCTGCATCTGCCGGTCTGTGTTGCTGTGCATCAATACTGTACACTCAGACTGGTTTTTAAAGCGTATGTCCTGTGGGTGTGTGCATCCTACCATGTGTATAATGATGCGTTGATTTTAAAAGTACTGACTCCTTCAGCATAAACACTACAGCTTGTTGAAAAGAAGGATCCCTGAGAGTGACTTGCAGGTGAAAGCTCCCAATCTGGAGGCCACAGTGAGGAAGTTTGATGATGTCTGTAAAAGGGCAGTGAAGGCAAAGAGTGTGACAACCTGATCACCATCATTGCCCATTTGTATGACTTCCACCTGGTACAGTCTCTCCTCATATTAGTCATTTTGGAAAAACTTACAAGAAATTTCACAGAGAAAGGTATGGAACTGATCCTATTAATGCTGAGAAATGAGGGATTTTTGTTGAGAAAAGATGATGTTTTGTCACTGGAAGTGATCACAGAGACCCAGGCCAAAGTCAGTGGGGCAGGCGGCAAGTTCCAGGACAAGACCAGGTACAATGGGTCACTTGACCTGCCTCCTAAGTGCCTAATTGTTCAGAAGCTGACCAGCACATAGAAATAAGTGGGGTAAATGCTCTGTTTCATTTCCTAGTAATCTATTATCTTCTGCTTCTGTGATTTGATTTTTTAATCTTTTAAAACTAGAAGCCAGGTGCACAGATTCAGCTCTCCGACATCCCCCGAGGAGTCCCAGGTTGCTAGAGGGTGCAGGCCTGGCCGAGGGACCCCACCAGTGCACGATCAGGGCTAGGGAGGGACCATGGGAGGGATCCAGGGTATGTCTGGCCCATCTTGCCCAGTTCCAATCAGCTGAACCCTAGCAGCAAGCTACCCCCTGGTGGTCGAATGGTTGAACGATTGGATGGACTATTAGCATATTAGGCATATATATATATATACTAGAGGCCCGGTGCACAAAAATTTGTGCACTCGGGGAGGAGGGGGGGGGTCCCTCCGCCCGGCCTGTGCCCTCTCGCAGTCTGGGACCCTCGGGAGATAACGACCTGCTGGCTTAGGCCTGCTCCCGGTGGCAGAGGGCAGGCCCAATCCCTAGGTGCAGCCCCTGGTAGGGCTCAGAGCAGGGCCGATTGGGGAGTTGGGGCGCCTTCCCCTGTCATGCACAGAGCAAGGCAGATTGGGAGGTTGCGATGCCACTCTCAGTCACGCTCAGGGTAGGGCCGATTGGGGGGTTGGGGCACTGCCCCCTGTCAAACTCAAGGCAGGGTCGATGGGGAGGTTGCAGCACCACCCCCTGTCACACACAGAGCAGGGCCAATCAGGGGGTTGGGGCGCTGCCCCCTGTCACTCACAGAGCAGGGCCCATCAGGGGGGTTGGGGCTCCGTACCCTGTCACGCACAGAGCAGGGTCAATCAGGGGGTTGGGGAGCTCCCCCCTGTCATGTACAGAGCAGGGCCGATCAGGGGATTGAGGAGCTCCCCACTGTCACTCACAGAGTAGGGCCGATAGGGCGGTTGGGGCACCGCCCCCTGTCACACTCAGGGCAGGGCGTATCAGGGGGTTGGGGCGCTGCCCTCTATCACCCACAGAGCAGGTCCAATCAGCGGGTTGGGGCGCCGCCACTGTCACACTCAGGGCAGGGCCGATGAGGTTATGGCTCTACCCCGTCACACACAGAGCAGGGCCTTTGGGGGGGGGGGGGTGCGCCGCACCCTGTCACACACAGAGCCGCAGGGTGATCAGGGGGTTAGGGAGCTCCCCCTATCAGGCACAGAGCAGGGCTGATCAGGGGGTTGGGGCGCCTTCCCCTGTCACAAACAGAGCAGGGCGGATAGGGAGGTTGTGGCCCCGCCCCCTGTCACACACAGAGCCGCAGGGCAATCAGGGGGTTTGGGCGCTGCCCCCTGTCACGCTGATCCCGGTGCCAGGAGGCCTCTCAGCTCCGCTAATCCCGGTGCTGGGAGGCATATTACCCTTTTACTATATAGAATAGAGGCCTGGTACACGGGTGGGGCTGGCTGGTTTGCCCTGAAGGGTGTCCTGGATCAGGGTGGGGGTCCCCACTGGGGTGCCTGGACAGCCTGGGTGAGGGGCTGAGGGCTGTTTTCAGGCCAACTGAAGCTCCCAGCTGCTCCTTTTTTTCTTTTTCTTTTTATTCTGGGCCAGCTTTAGCTCTGAGGCCTCGGCTGCTGAAAACAGGTTTCTGGTCTTTGTTTACCGTCTATATTTGATACAATGTTGCGGTCCAGCTGGCTGAAGCCCAGCTGAGTAAAGCAGGTTTCTGGGGTTTTGTTTAACTTCTATATTTGCAACATAGTTGCTTAGAGTTGCAGCTGAGAGGCCGGCAAGTCAGGCGGGAAACGTTGGAGTCCTCCGTCACTGAAGCAAGCAAGCCTCCCTGTTCGCATCAGCTGCCTGGCTGCCGGCTGCCATCTTGGCTGGCAGTTAATTTGCATATCTCCCTGATTAGCCAATGGGAAGGGTAGCAGTCGTATGCCAATTACCATGTTTCTCTTTTATTAATATATATATATTCCAGAGCAGGGGATTCGTGTACTAGTGGAGGGTGTGGCCTGCAGAGATTGGCCCACTGTGGAATCGCTGCTCATCTTGGCCAGCACACTGGCGCCCCCACTGTGGAAGCACATTGACCACAAAGAGGCAGCTTCTACATTGAGTTTCTGCCCTCTGCTGGTCAGTGAGCGTCATAGCGACTGGTCAACCAGTCTTATCCTGGAGGCACCTGAAGGGTTCTGAATGGGAAAATGGCACAGGAAGTCTTCTTGCTAATGGTCCCTTTGGCTACAATGCAGAAGATGGAGATAGTCAGACCAGTATACCCCCCTTCAGGGGTTGGAGATGATGGTGGGAGGATTAGCTCAGTTGCAGTGAGTGTGGGTGTGAGAGTGAGGACTGACCAGGTAGGGTATGGGTGGGAGGGAAGGCCAGGGTCAGCCCATGTTCTCAGCTGGGGACTTCAGTGGACAGGAGTACATGCAGGAGACCCAGGCTCAAAAGGGAAGATGGGGTCTTTTCTAAAGTCCCATAATATTCACTGGAAGGAGTTGTGTCTGAGCTCTCTGAGGAGGTCCTGAGCCTCTGAGATGAGAACTTTCAGGGTTAGAATCATTGACCTTCAGACATTTGAGAGGTAGAGTGGGGTGGGGGGTGGTGAAGCACCTTCCGGTGGGTGAATTCATCTTCCTGTGGGAGAACCCTTCTTTCTATGGGGAACACACATCTCCTGTGAGGGATATGCACCTTCTGGTGTTGGAAATGCACCTTCCTTGGGAGAACTCTTCTTCCTGTGGGGGAAACACACCTTCCTATGGGGAAAACACACCTTCCTGTGGCTAACACACCTTCCTGTGGGGGAATACATTTTCCTGTGGGTGAACCCTTCTTCTTATGGTACAAATGCATCTTCCTGAGGGGGATATGCACCTTCCTGTGGAAGAAACACACCTTCCTGTGGGGCTACCCACCTTCTTGTGCAGGAATCAGACCTTCCTGTGGGAAAACCCATGTTCCTATTGGGGAACATACCTTCATTTTGAGGCATCACTCTGTACTATGATGAAACACATCTTCCTATGGGGCAAACAAACCTTCCTGTGGGGGGAACCCTTCTTCCTGTGGGAGAAACATACCTTTCTGTGGGGAACACATCTTCCTTTGGGGGGAAATCCACCTTCCTGTGGCAAAACCCATCTTCTGATGGGAGAAAAGCACCTTCCTGTGTGGAAACACAACTTCTATTGGGGGAAACGCACTATCCTATGAGGGAACACATCTTCCTATGCAGGAAATGCACCTTCTTGTGGGGAATGCACCTTCCTGTGCAGGAACCACCTTCCTGTGGGGGAAATGCATGTTCCTGTAGGGGATATGCACCTTCCTGTAGTGGAAATGTACCTTCCTGTGGGGAACCCTTCTTCCTGTGAGGGAAATGTGCCTTCCTGTGGGGGAACCCTTTTTTCCTGTTGGGGAAATGCACATTCCTATGGGAGAAAGGCACCTTCCTGTGTAGGAATGCAACTTCTAATGGAGAGCCCTTCTTCCTGTGGGGAAACTCATCTTCCTGTGGTGGAAACCCACCTTTTGTGGGGGAAACACACCATCCTATGAGGGAACACATCTTCCTGATGGAAAACGCACCTTCCTGAGGGAGAAAGGCACTTACTTGTGGGGGAATGCATCTTCCTGTGAGTGAACCCTTCTTCCTATGTGGGAAACACATCTTCCTGTGGGGGATATGCACCTTCCTGTGGCAAAACCCACCTTCCTGTGGGGGAACCCTTCTTCCTGTGAGGGAAACGCATCTTCCTGTAGAGGAAAGTACCTTCCTATGGAGGAAACACATCTTCCTGTGGGGGTATGTACCCTCCTGTGGCAAAACCCACCTTCCTTTGGGGGAAACGCACAATCTATGAGGGAACACATCTTCCTGTGCAGGAAGTGCACCTTCCTGTGGGGGAATGCATCTCCTGTGGGGGAACCCTTCTTCCTCTGGGGGAAATGCATCTTCCTGTGGGTAATGCACCTTTCTGTGCAGCAGCACATCTTCATCTGGGGGAAACGCATGTTCCTTTGAGGGAACGCATGTTTCTGTGGGAGTAACACACCTTCCTGTGTGAGAAATGAACCTTTCTGCTGGAGAACCCTCCTATTTGTGGGGGAACTCTTCTTCCTGTGGGGGAAGTCATCTTTTGGTAGGGGAAATGCACATTTCTGAGGGGGAAATACAACTTTCTGTTCAGTAATCCTCCCTGTGGGGAAAATACACCTTCCTGTAAGGGAACACATCTTGGGGGTAGGGGGATGGAGCAAAGCAAATTCCTGTGGGAGAAGCCTTCTTCCTATGGGGGAAACTCAACTTCATGTGCGGAAATCCACCTTCCTGTGGGGGAAACGCACCATCCTATGAGGGAACACATATTCCTGTGCAAGAAATGCACCTTCCTGTGCGAAAATCCTTCCTGTGGTGGAAATGCACCTTCCTATGGGGGAACCCTTCTTCCTGTGGGGGAAATCACACCTTCTTGTTAGGAACACACCTTTCTATGCTGGAATACACCTTCCTGTGCGGGAAATGCATATTCCTGTTTGGGACATGCATCTTCCTGTGGGAGAAACGTACCCTCCTGTGGGGAACTCTTCTTTTGTGGGGGAAACTCACCTTCATGTGGGGAAACCCATCTTCCTGTGGGGGGAACGCACCTTCCTATGGAGAAAACGCACCGTCCTATGGGTGAACACATCTTCCTGTGAGGGAAACAAATTTTCCTGAGGGGGAAAGTCATCTTCCTGTAAGGAATGCATCTTCCTATGGGTGAACCCTTCTTCCTAGGGGGAAACCCTTCTTCCTGTGGGGGAAAAACACCTTCCTGTGAGGGAAATGCATTTTCCTGTGTGGGAATCTTTTTTCCTGTGGGGGGAATGCACCTTCCTGTGGGGAGCCCTTCTTCCTTTGAGGGAATCGTACCTTCCTGTGGGGAAACCCATCTTCCTGTGGGGGAATGCACCTTCCTGTGGGGGAATGCATTTTCCAGTGGAGAACACTTCTTCCTGTGGGGGAAACACACCATCCTATGAGGGAATACATCTTCCTGTGGGGGAAACGCATCTTCCTGAGGGGAAAAGGCACCTTCCTGTGGGTGAACCCTTCTTCTTATGGGGGAAATGCATCTTCCTGTGGGGTTATGCACCTTCCTGTGGTGAAACCCACCTTCCTATGGGGGAAAGGCACCTTCCTGTGGGGATCCCTTCTTCCTGTGGTGAAACCGCACCTTCCTCTGGGGGAACCCTTCTTCCTGTGCAGTAAACGCACCTTCCTGTGGGGAACGCACCTTTATGTGGGGGAAAGGCACCTTCCTGTGGGGGAACGCATGTTCCTGTGAGAGAAACACACCTTCCTGTGGGGGAAACGTAACTTCCTATGGGGGAAAAGCACCGTCCAATGAGGGAACACATTTTCCTATGGGGGAAATGCCCCTTCCTGTGGGGAACACACATTCCTGTCAGGAATGGCACCTTCCTGTGGGTGGATGCATCTTTCTGTGGGAGAAACCTTGTTCCTATGGGGGAAGCACATCTTCCTGTGTGGGATATGCACCTTCCTGTGGCAAAAACCACCTTCCTATGGGGGAATCGCACCATCCTATGAGGGAACACATCTTCCTGTTGGGGAATTGCATTTTCCTGTGGGGAATGCACATTTCTGTCAGGAATGGCACCTGTGGGTGGATGCATTTTCCTGTGAGAGAACCCTTCTTCCTATGAGGGAAACACATCTTCCTGTGGGGGATATGCACCTTCCTTTGAGGGAATCCTTCTTCCTGTTTTAGAAATGCACCTTCCTGTGGGGAAAACACCTTCCTGTAGGGGAAATGCATGTTCCAGTGGGGCATACGCACCTTCCTGGGTGGAAATGTACCTTCCTGTGGGGGAATGCATCTTCCTGTGGGGGAATCCTTCTTTCTATGAGGAAAATGCACCATCCTGTAGGGATTATGCACCTTCCTGTGGGGAACACACCTTCCTGTGGGGGAAATGCATGTTCCTGTGGAGAGAAACACCTTCCTGTGGAGAAACCACTCTTCCTTTGGTGGAAACACACCTTCCTGCCCAGCTGGCATGGCTCAGTGGTTGAGAGTGAACTTATGAACCATGAGGTCATGGTTCTATTCCTGGTTAAGGCACATGCCCAGGTTGCGAGTTCCATCCCAAGTGCGGGGGAGTGCAGGGGGCAGCCGACCAATGATTTTCTATCATCATTGATGTTTCTATCTCTCCCTCTCCCTTCCTCTCTGAAATCAATAAAATATTTAAAAAGGAGAGAGAGAGAGAGAGAGAGAGAGAGAGAGAGAGAGAGAGAGAGAAGGGAGGGATGGAGGAAGGAAGGAAGGAAGGAAGGAAGGAAGGAAGGAAGGAAGGAAGGAAGGGAAGAAAGAAGACGCCTCCTTGTGGGGGAAGTGCACCTTCCTATGAAGGAACACATCTTCCTGTGGGGGAAATGAACTTTCCTGTGGGGAAATGCATCTTTCTTTGGGGGAAATGCACCTTCCGGTGTGGGAACCTAATCTATCTGTGGGGGAAACACACCATCCTATTCGGGGGGAACACAACTTCCTGTGAGGAAACACTCCTTCCTGTGGGGGAAATGCACCTTCTCTGGGGGAACATGTCTTCCTTTGAGGAAACGCACCTTGTTTTGGGGGAACCCATCTTCCTTTGGGGAAATGCACCTTCCTTTGGGGGAAACGCACCTTCCTGTGAGGGAACTCTTCTTCCTGTGTAGTAAACGCACCTTCCTGTCAGGGAATGCATATTCCTGTGGGGAAATGCACCATCCTGTAGGGGAAACGCACCTTTCTTTGGGGGAATCGCACTTTCCTGTGGGGTTAAACCCACCTTCCTGTGAGGTAACCCTTCTCCATTATAGGGCAGTGATGGCGAACCTATGATATGCATGTCAGAGGTGACACGCGAACTCATTTTTTTGGTTGCTTTTTTCTTTGTTAAATGGCATTTAAATATATACAATAAATATCAAAAATATAAGTCTTTGTTTTACTATGGTTGCAAATACCAAAAAAAATCTATATGTGACACATCACCAGAGTTAAGTTAGGGTTTTTCAAAATGCTGACACACCGAGCTCAAAAGGTTCACCATCACTGCTATAGGGGAACCCTTCTTCCTGTGGTGGAAGTGCATTTTCCTGTGGGGAAAAACACCTTACTGTGAGGAAACCCTTCTTCCTGTGAGGGATATGCACCTTCTTGTGGGGAAACGCACCTTCCTGTGTGGGAAAGGGCACTTTCTTGTGGGGAAATCCTTCTTCCCGGGGGGGGGGGGGACACACATATTTTGTTGGGGGAAATACACCTTCCTCTTGTGGGAACTCTTCCTGTGAGGGGAAACCCACCTTCCTTTGGGGGAAATTCACCTTTCTGTGCAGACACCCTTTTTCCTGTGTGGGGGAATGCTTCTCTCTTTGGGGAAAATCCATCTTTCTCTGGGGGAACACATCTCCCTTTAAGGGAAATGGACCTTGTTTTGGGAGAACACATCTTCCTGTGGGGGAAATGCACCTTCCTGTGCAGGAATCCTTTTTTCTGTGGGGGAAACACACCTTCCTGTTGGGAAAAACACCTTCCTTTGGGGAAACCATACTTCCTGTGGGGGAAACATACGTTTCTGTGGGGGAAATGCACCTTCCTGGCAGGGGGGAATGCACCTATCTCTTGGGGAACCCTTCTTTTGGTGGGGGAAAGGCACCTTCTTGTGGGGAAACACACCTTCCTGTGAGAGAATCCTTCATCCTCTGGGAGAAATGCACCTTTCTGTGAGGGAACACATCTTTCTTTGGGGGAAAATCACCTTCTTGCAGGGGAAATGCACCTTCCTGTGGGGGAACACACCTTCCTGTAGAGGGAATGCACCTTCCTATGGTGTAAATGCATGTATTTAAGAGAGAAATGCACTTTTCTGTGGGGAAAACACACCTTCCTGTGGGGAAATGCACCTTCCTCTGGGGAACCCATTTTCCTTGGGGGAAATGCGCCTTCCTGTGGGGTAAAGGTACCTTCCTATGGAGAAAACCACCAGCCCCGTCAAGTATGATCAATCAGGGACGGGGGTGCAGGCTCCCGACAGGACTCAGAGGGTTCTTGGGACAGGAGAAGGGTTTCGTTCCTGAGGTGGCATGGAGGATGATATTCCTTCTTCCCTTGGTGTTTCTGTTTAGGTCAGACCTTGCTGGAGAAGATACTAGCGCTGCCCTAACCTGTTTGGCTCAGTGGATAAAGTGCTGGCCTGTGGACTGAAGGGTCTCAGGTTTGATTCCGGTCAAGGGCATGTACCTTGGTTGCGGGTACATCCCCATTGGGGGGTGTGCAGGAGGCAGCTGATCAATGTGTCTCTCTCATTGATGTTTCTGACTCTCTATCCCGCTCCCTTCCTCTCTGTAAAACAATCAATAAAATTTTTAAAAAGAGGTTGCATTGAATTGGCCGTGCGATGGGGTGCTCTCAGCCTTGGCCATCAGCAGAGCAGTTATCTGGAGCAGTGTAGATAGGAAGTGACCCCTTAGATTAAGCACCTCTGATTTATTGAGTTTCCTCCACCACCACCCAAAAACAGGGTGCTCTATGCAATTTTCTGACACTTAGGAATAGCTCTTGTTCCTCCCAATACTTTTTTTAAAAATATATATATTTTATTGATTTTTTACAGAGAGGAAAGGAGAGGGATAGAGAGCCAGAAACATCGATGAGAGAGAAACATCGATCAGCTGTCTCCTGCACCCCCACTACTGGGGATGTGCCCGCAACCAAGGTACATGCCCTTGACCGGAATCGAACCTGGGACCCTTCAATCCTCAGGCCGATGCTCTATCCAGTGAGCCAAACCAGTTAGGGCTCTCCCAATACTTTTGAATATGAACAAGAATTTCCTTTTCATAAGGAATGTGCAGGCCCAGAAAGACAGAGAAACATCCATGTGAGAGAAACACATTGATTGGCTGCCTTTTGCACATGCCCCGACCGGGCATGGGACAGGGAGGAGCCCGTAACTGAGGTACCCACCTTTGGCAGGAATTGAACCCAGGAACCTTTGGTCCACAGGCCGATGCTCCATCCAGAGCCAAACCGGCTAGGACATTTTTAAAATTCTTGATTCTTAATTCTTTTTTTAAAAAAATATATTTTATTGATTTTTTACAGAGAGGAAGGGAGAGAGATAGTTAGAAACATCGATGAGTGAGAAACATCGACCAGCCGCCTCCTGCACATCCCCCACTGGGGATGTGCCCGCAACCCAGGTACATGCCCTTGACCGGAATCGACCCTGGGTCCTTTCAGTCTACAGACCGATGCTCTATCCACTGAGCCAAACCGGCTTCGGCGATTCTTAATTCTTTTTACATCAACTTTATTACTTCTTTTTCTTAGTTTCTAAAGGAAATACTCCTCTAGCTTTGAAAACTTTACAGCATGGGTGGGGAACGTCTGGCCCTCAGCCGTATAAGGCCTGCAAAATCATTTGGCCTGGCCCTGCCGAGGCAATAGGGGTGAGCTCATTCAATGTCTGACCTAATAGAGCAGGCTCATGTTTAAGTTGATGATTTTGTAGGGCCCTCCAGATGATGTTATAAATATCCCCATGGCCCTTGGCAGAGAAAAGGTTCCCCATCCCTGATCTAAAGGCTTTGAGGTCATTTGTGAAGGTCAGGGTTTCTCAGCCTCAGCACTGTGGACTCCTGGGGCGAGATCGCTCTTCCTCCTGGGGGCTGTCTCTGTATCGTAGGGGGTTGAGCAGCATCCCTGTTGCCCCCTGTAAGCCAGTAACCCCCTTCCCCCTCCCAAATGTCTGCGGACTTTGTCCCCTGAGGGAAGCACCGCCCCAGGTGAGAGCTCCTGACGCAGACCGTGTAGATGAGCGAGGTCTGGTCTTCCCGCTGGTTTTCACTGGTGGGCGCCACTCTCATGGCTTCTCCTCCCTTCCCCCTGTATCTTGGGCTTCATTTCGATTCCTTCCCCTGCAGAACTCAGATAGACCAGAACAGTGCGCAAAAGGCAGCCCCTGGTTTTACTAACTTTTCCAGGGTGTTTTCCCCTCGAGGAAGGGGGACCATTCTCCTGCAGATGATATAATAGCTGGGGGAGCGCTAGCCTGTGTGGCTCAGTGGATAGAGCGTCGGCTTGTGGAATGAAGGGTCCTAGGTTCAGTTCCGGTCAAGGGCACGTGCCTGGGTTGCAGGCTTGATCCCCAGTGCGGGGCATGCAGGAGGCAGCTGATCCATGATTCTCTCCCATGACTGATGTTTCTATCTCCCTTTCCCTCTCCCTTCTTCTCTGAAATCAATAGAAATATATTTTAAAAAATAGAGTTTTGAGTCTGATGTTTTTTCTCCCAGTGAAGTAGGCAACAAAGGCATGTTCCTCTTCGTAATTGAGAGGAACTGCATCCTACCTTAGACAGTGGTGTGGTTTTGCCCCTGTAGTCCTAGCGGCTGACACATGGCTGGGGAGGCGGCACTGTGTTTCCTAGGACTGTGGAGTGCCTTCGTCCCCAGTGAGGGGCTTTCAGGAGGCAGCCGATCCATGAATCTCTCTCATCGTGGCTGTTTCTGTCTCTCCTTCTCTCTCTAGAATCAATAAAATGTTTTTTAAAAAGTTTGTGGCCCTGATAGTTTTCCTTTCCTCCGGCTCTTCTCTAGTCTTCCTGGCAGGTGGAGCTAGCGTCTGACTGGCCTTCTCCACAGTTTGTGTGTGGCCCACTTGTGCCTCCGCCTCCATCCACTTCTGCAATGTGGTCCTCTGTGAAGGGAGGCCTTCCTCTGCCTCCACACCTGAGTGTGCGGTCAGCATGCCACCCCCTGCAGCCTGGGGGTCCCCCACCTCTCCATCTCTCTTCGCTCTGGTAGTTTGGGGGCCTTTTCCCCAAGCGCCCCTTCATATGACCCCATACTTGTTATCAACGCCATTTCCCAACTTCAGTTCCTTTCTCCAAATAAAAGCTTCCTCTGGTCTCTAATCTTCAGTATAAAAACGCTGGGGGAAAGGGAGGGGAAAACATATATATAAACGCCGGGATGGTGTTCAGGTATTTTTTTTAAATTCTTTATTGTTTTTTGTTTTTATTGTTATTGTTAATCCTCACCTGAGGATAGTTTTCCATTGATTTTTAGAGAGTGGAAGGGAGGGGGGGAAACAGAGAGAGGGAAACATCGATGTGAGAGATGCATCGATTCGTTGCTTCATGCCAGAGCCTGCATCCCTTTTCTAGCAATCGGACCTGGAACCCTTAAGTCTGCAGGCTGATGCTCTATCCACTGAGCCAAACCGGCTAGAGTTCAAGTATTTCTTTTGCACAGTATTTCTCCGGCTGCCTGTGATTTTCATCAGCAGGCTGCTCCCCACGTCTTGGCACTTCTGTCCCCTTCTCCCTGTTGTTGTAGAGACAGTGCCGTGGGTCTTTAAGGCCAGGTAGTCCTGACGGCGATGAGGTGCCAGACAATATCACAGCTGTTTATGTCAGTTAGCCGATGGTGAAGTTGGTGTTGTTGTACGTCATTTTGCCCACACCGCAAAACCAACCCAAGGACCATGCTAAGTGAGGAATCATTGTAGCTCATATTTATTTTAGTTTTAATATTTCTAAAATGTGAAAGTTCTTTATTTTTTTTAACATATTTATGTATTTTATTTTATGTAAACATTTCTCTCTTTTCTGCGACCAGCACAGCTCCAGAGCCAATAGGAGTCCTGAGTAGGGGTGACTGGGGATTGAGAAAAGGAAAGAGACAGACACACAGACAGTAGGGAAAGCTGAGACTGGGCGGGACAGCTGTCCTCTGATGAAGAGACAGTGACCCAGAGCTGATAGAGTGCGTTTGTTTTATACAGTTAAGATACCAGGAAGTTTTACTAAAGTTTAAGGAAAATATGTGCATTCTTGTGGCTTCTTTGTAATCATCACTTCTGGGTGGGCCCGGATAATAGTGTTTGTTCCTCTTGCCTGGCTGGATTTAGATAATGAAATCCATCCCTTGGCACCTGAGCTAAAGGTCAGACTGACAACAAATCTGCCTCTGGCAAGGTGTGTTTCCATGGCATGGCTCTGCCAGGCGCCACTGGATTCAGACGACAATCAGCTTAGGGGCCTTTCCCCCTTCTTTATATTTTAAATGTAGCTTATGGGCATCTAATTGGAGCCTTTGGACTTGAGGTCCCAAGAAGTTCCTACTGACTAAAAGAAAGCAGGATAAAATTAGTGGCACACAAAGGAATCATATTAGGTATCGGGTGTGTGTTTTAACAGTTTCCACGGATTAAATCCTTTTAAATCATCCAGCAATTCTTTTGCCAGTTTCGCAGGAGGCATAATCTCATCATGACTATTCTGAATGGCTTGCACATGTTTGTGTAGCTGTACTATGTCTATACTGATATTATTATGATGCCATATTCCCTGTAGGTGCATCTTGATTTTACTCCAATCCCATAGAGAACTGCCATAGCAGGCTGAAGTCACACAAATATATGTAAAAGCAGCATGGCATTGCAGCTGCTATCTAATCTTGACATTTTCTAATTGATTGCCTTGTCTTATTACTATAGCTTCCAACCCACTTAACTTCGTGTCTAGCCTTTTGTCTGTATCTTCTTGACTATGAAATTCAGTTGAAGTGTTCTGGGCCAATTCATTGACAAATTTCCCATTCTGGATGCCTTGGGTCAATGCAAGAGAAGTAGTTACAACGATGCAATAACAGTAACTAGGGTAACAATACTAAAAATAATGCCCCAAAGCACCCTTTTCCTGGAACAGCTGATTGTGTAACTCCTGCAGTGCTTGGAGGCCCGCGTCATAATATCATTCTTCTGTTACACAGCGGGGCCTTGACTTACGAGTGTCCCGACTAACGAGTTTTTTGAGACACCAGCTGTCTCTCGGCGGATTTTTTGCATTGAGTTGATAGAGTAATTTGAGTTAATGAGCTCCTTAACCAGCTCGGTCTCGGAACGAATTAAACTCGTAAGTCAAGGCCCCACTGTATTGGTAGGAAGCATAATAAAAGCAGGCTGCTTTAAAATTAATATATCTTCATTCAGATTATGCCTGGGAACACAGCTGGTTAAGGCTACTGTGATGGCACTGGACCGCATACTGGGTGTCCAATCTGGTCATGTTCACATTTCCAGTCACCAATACACATGGCGGCTGGATAGAGGCTTGTAAGCCATAGCAAGGCTCAATGAACATTCTCCTTTAATGTTAGCTGAGAAAGAGCCAGTAAAATTAAGACAGTCAAGGGCCAAACGCCAAAGATCTTTCTGTAAACGTCCTGTTTCCATGGTCAGGGCGTTACCCACAAACCCTCCTGGAGACATAGGCTTGAGATGGGGATGTTTAGCATCAAGCCTGTGAGTCCAAGCCAACACATGCACGTCAGAGCCAGCAATAGTGTGTCTCACTGGTACCGGGCTGGCGCAATCTTGCCATTGAGGAAATGCTCCCAGCTCAGTAGTGGTGCTATTAGGGCAATAAGTGAGCGGGGGATGCTTAGCAGACCGCCATCGGTGTCCTTAGGAAACCCCAGTTTAGTAACTCTGAATATATTTTCCCATATCCCAGGGGCCTGCAATATGAGCAATGTCTGCACCTGCACAGGACGTCTTATTCTCTTGGCCAAGCTGCAAACATCCTGAAGTCCCCTTTTTAGATAAACAAATAGGGAGCTCCCCACTAAAGCCATTATAATTACCACGGAATGAAGGAGTTATGTGCTTGTCGGAGCTACCCCCGACCACATTGGTGTTGTTAGTAGACACTGGCACTGATTCCCCAGTCCACGTGGCTGGACTGGCCACAGGGGGGTCTGAAACTTATGTCCAGTAAGTTTCTGCTGCAGCCATACTTACCTGGCAGCTGACAAGGGCCATCATAGCAACAAAAAGGGTGGAGGGGGTTACCTGAACCTCCTGTTCTTTCACCACTTGCCGAGCATCTATGGTCAGCTTCTTTAGTTGACCCCATGTGGGGACACTAGCTTCTCAGGTGGCCTTGGTCACCTGCCTTCTGATCCGGGGTCAGTGGCTGAGCTGGCATCATCACCGGAGGCATGATCTTCAGCTTCTTGAACGTCGGGATGAGCTGTTCTCCCAGGTCCATGGTCGTAACGCACCGCTCGCTCTGGCACCCAGATGGGGTTGGAAGTGCTTCTGCAAAGACACAAACATGGTCTCTTCCCCACATCGTTACTGGATCCGGCCCTCTTCACTGCCCTGTTTGTACATCCTTCCATCGTGCCATACCAGCAGATGCCATGGCACCAGGAGCTTGATGCCTCTGCTGCTGTGTGACCCTCATTGTCACAATTTTAAAAATTTAAAGTGTCAAGAGCATGATTTCACTGATTCTGTGGAGTAGGATGATACCCATCTCCCCCTTGTTGTTTTTGTCACTGAGTCTTTAAGGTTTGATTGGCTCTTTCTACAATTGCCTGTCCCTGAGGATTATAGGGAATTCCTGTCTCCTGTATTATTTGGTATTGCTTGCAAAACTGCTGAATGGAGGAGCTGGTATAGGCAGGTCCATTAATCTGTTTTTATTTCTAGGGGCCATCCTATGACCGGAAAAGCCGCTAGGCGGTGGTTAATTACATGCTTTGCATTTTCCTTTATGAGAGAGAAAACAAACATTCAAGGTATTTCAGAGCCTATTTGGATGATCTAAAGTCAATTTTAGATTAAGAGAAAGTTTCTTAAAATTCAAACCGTTGAAGGGTTGTCAAACTTGATTTTACCAAAAGATTATATCTTAAAGTGTATTAGACAGGAACATAGGCTAGTAAACTTCAATTCCCATGATTAAATGATGATCTTTTTTATTTATTAAATACCTGATTAATATAATAATTATTTTACTAGAGAAAAATTAACCAAAATAAGGCTTATTTTCTAACTTCATTTGTCCTGGGGTGTGGACAGTAAATGACACTCATTGGATTTCTGCTATAAATCTTCCTCTGTACTTTGACACAAGCTATTTGCCCTCTATTTAGGGAGGCAAAATGCAAAAACCTTACTGTTTCAATGATCAACAAAAAGTAAACAGCCAAATTTTCTTAGATTGACATTTATGAACACATTTTAAATGTACTCTTACTTTCAAGAAAATGTAACTTCAACAAAGTACAAGAGACCTTTTGTAATAAAAGCTAAGAGCAGGTAAATTACAAGTTGCCTAGCAATCAATGTTTCAGCATTTTATGTTATTTAAAAATATTTAGATGTTTATTATTTAACCCAGCGGTGCTCCAAAGTCTTTAAGTTATCCAAGACTTTGGAAAATTACATATAGGTATATGAGGCTGGAGAAAAGGCAGAGGGGGGAGGGAGCAGATATCACAGCCCAGTCCCAGGCCTGTACCCACTTGGGTTTAAAACTGCCAGACTTTCCTTAGAGGTAACATGCTAAGGTTACTGCTGCGGCTCCAACTTCGTTCACAGCCTAGAAAAGCTGGTTTCTGCTGGCACAGAGGCCAAAGGGCTGGTTGGAGCCTGAGGAGGAGGCTGAGATTGTAAATCTCTATCTTGGCTGATCCCTTAGGTTCTCCTTAGGTTCTCCTCTCCCCTGCCCCCTCCCACCATTGCATAGGAAGGGGAGGCAGGACAAGGGATTTCTTTTTTTAAATATATATTTTATTGATTTTTTTTTAGAGAGGGAGAGGGATAGAGAGTTAGAAACATCGATGAGATGATCAGCTGCCTCCTGCACACTCCTACTGGGGATGTGCCTGCAACCAAGGTACATGCCCTTGGCCGGAATCGAACCTGCGACCCTTGAGTCCACAGACCGACACTCTATCCACTGAGCCAAACCGGTTAGGGGGGCCCTTGCTCATTTTTAGGCCTTTTTATGTTTACGGGGAGAAGGGCAACTAGCACATTCCTCTAACAGAGCACAGTCTTTCTCCTCTTGGCTTTCATTATTAACATATTTATAATTATTACTTTAAAGGTTTTATCCAAATTCTTCATTTTAGTTACACGTATTATATCTTAACAATTTTGAGATTTTAAAGCCAATTATTACCTAAAGCATTTTCTTGACCAATTACCATGATTGCCCTGTCTGTTCAAGGAAAGGACACACTAATCTGGCTGGGAGTCATATGCCCCTGGGCAAGAACTGCCCATTCTCTTGGAGGCATTAATCTTATTGTCCAACCTAGCCTGCATAGCTTACTTCCTTAAGTAATTTCAAGTATATTATATTGGTCTAATTTAGTTCAAAAACAATTGTTTTACAGAGAGAGTAGATTTTTGTCACCTCAGGGCACAAATCTGTCTCTCGGTTAAATTCTTAAAATATTACATTCAGAAAAGCTGTCAAATATAACTAATTTAAAGATTATTAAAACTTAACCGGTTTTAGCATTAAAGATTGGGTCAGGACCACAGAATTAATCCTTTTTAATTTGGTCAATAAATTGTTACATTTTAATAATTCCACAGTACAGTTTGAATCGTAGAGAAAATGCTGGCAGGACACGCCTACCACCCGTCCATTCCAATCCTTCGCGTTACATCACGGGCAGGCTTGGAATCAGCTGGCCTTTGTTTAAACTTCCCTGGGTTTCAATCTTAATAAATTTTACACTTTCAAATTAATCTTAGAATTTTAAATTTTTAGCACAGCACAGCAAAGTCATCAATCAGAGAAAAGCAAATTAAAGTTATAACAAAGACAGAAATCCCACCAGCAGAGTTTCTGGTGGCCTGGGAGGGAGAGAAAGAATTCTTGGCAGCTGATGGAAAATTCCTTTAATACCTTCTACAAGGTTCAGCCCACAACAAGCAGCTTGAACCTCCAGCAAAGTGAAAAGTCAAGTCCCTTTCACTTTCGGCCGAATGCCCGCATCCAGCCATAAAGGCTGGGCGGCTGTGAGTAAAGCCTTTCTCATTATCTGAGTTATCCAGATCACAGTGATGACTGTCCCGCTCGCCTCAAACTCTAGCTCCTGCTCATATTTAGGAGGTAAATCTTTATCAGGCGGGCTTTTGACTGAGGTTGCAGGAGCTGCAGGCAGAGGAGGAGGAGATGGCGCAGAGGGGGAACGTGGTGTTCTTAAAGATTCCCACCCCTGCACTGGAGGCTGCAGAGCCGCGGCCACACCCTGCTTAGACATTCTTTAACTCTCTTGTGCTGGATCAAGGCAATCACGAATTAGAGACCATAATGTGAATGTGGGAATAGGGATCTTCTCTGGACCTTCTGCTGTGTATCAGTCATGCAAGTGCTTTCCAATCCTTCCCCAGTTTGAAAGTTGACAGTTCCCTCTTCAGGAAACCAAGAATGTGACTACACTTAACAGAGCATCCTGGAGCTCTGAGCATAGTTTTAAGCATCTGAGAGTAGAGATCTCTTTCCTGAGGCCCTGAATTTCTCATGTTACGCACTCAGCTAATACAGCAATCCACTCCTAACCTTACTTCTTGAATTTGTTGCACTGCGCACTTCTTGGAGCTGTCCCTCGCCTGACTTTTTTTTAAAAAAAAAAAATATATATATATATATATATATATATATATATATATATATATATATTTCTTTATTGATTTTAGAGAGGGAGGAGAGATAGAAACATCAATGATGAGAATCACTGGTCAGCTGCCTCCTGTACGCCGCCTACTGGGGATCGAGCCCGCAACCCAGGCATGCAGCTGGAATCGAACATGGGACCATTCAGTGTGCAGGCTCATGCTCTATTCACTGAGCCAAAATGTCTAGGATCCTCGCCTGACTTTCGAGTTTCCCTGTCCTCAGGTCCCGGTTCTGGGCACCAGATTTAAGTTTTCCATCTTGACTGTGACCAGCATGGCTCGAGAGCAGACTAGTCCTGAGTAGGGACGGCTGGGGATTGAGAAAAGGGAAAAAAAGAGACAGACACAAAGACTTTCAGTAAAGCTGGGGCCAGGTGGGATATTGCTCTCAGACAGACAGGGAACCAGAGCTAGAGCATTGCAGTTATTACATATAGCATGATACCCGGGAATTTTACTCGAGTTGAAAGCAAAGGAAATTATGTGAAATCATGGTTAATGATCAAGCTGCAATTTTTTACTCTTGTGGCTTCTTTGTAATTGTCACTCCTGGCTAAGCCCAGATACCTGGGCCAGTTCTGGGCACCTGGCTGAACTTAGGTAATGAACCCCAACCCTTGGCGCCCACGCTAAAGGTCAGGCTGACAACATACCTGCCTCAGGCAAGGTGTGTTTCCAGGATGTGGATCAGCCCACACCACTGGACTCAGCGGACAATCAGCTCATGTGCCTTCCCAGACACTCTCTACACATAACCATTAGGATTTGCTAGGTGTTATTGTGGATTACAAACAGGCCCAAAGATTTTTGACTTATATTAAACTAGAGGTCCGTTGCCGGAAGATTCCTGCAAGAATAGGGCTTTCTGTGGTCGGAGGGAAGCAGAGAAGGGAGCGAAACTCACTGAGGTGGGCGTCGCTCCTGCCTCCGACACCCCGCTTGCTTCCCTCCTGCCTTTGCCGCCCTACTTGCTTCTCCTCAGTTTTGCTCCCTTCTGCAGTGTTTGGCTTCCTTCTAAGTTGTCTTCAGTCTTTGCTCTGTGCCTGCATATGCAAATTAGCCGCCATTTGGAAGGGGGGTTAATTTGCATACTCATCTGCTTGGCTGGTGGGCATAGTGGAGTGACACCAATTTGCATGTTTTGCTTTTATTAGTGTAGATAAGGCATCTTTCTTGTTTTTCAATGCATAAACCTATTTTTATTTTTTTGGTTTTTTTCTTAGAACATTTTATTTTTTTTTGATGTTTATGATACAATATTTTTTTCACTCCTTTTTCTATTGCTTAAAGTATTACAGAGTATTACAATGTCTCCTCCTCCCCCTGCCCCCCTTGACACTCTCCCGGCCTCCCCTACCCCCAGTGTCTTATGTCCATTGGTTATGCTTATATGCATGCATACAAGTCCTTCAGTTGATCTCTTACCCCCTCTCCCGCCCACCCCCCCAACCCTCCCTGGCCTTTCTGCTGTAGTTTGACAGTCTGTTCAATGCTGCTCTGCCTCTGTATCTATTTTTGTTCATCAGTTTATAATGGTCTTTATTATCCATAAATGAGTGAGATCGTGTGGTATTTTTCTTTAACTGACTGGCTTATTTCACTTAGCATAATGCTCTCCAATTCCATCCATGCTGTTGCAAATGGTAAGAATTGCTTCTTTTATGTTCATGCCTCAAGTTCTCCCTGGTTCTGCTGGGACTTGTATAAAAAGAAGCTACCATGTAGATACCTCTTGGATAAGATGTACAGAGATGGTGGTGAGTCTCAGTGCTTCCGGACTTTTCTGTTAGCAGTGACAGGCTTCACTATGAGCACATTTCATTTGTCAAATCACATCACAGGGTTGCAGGAAATTCAGGTAGTCAGGAGGGAAGTCTGACATACTTGATGGCCTCATTCATGTGACTACATGGGGCCAGCCTCTTTGGGGGCTGTGTATGGGTGAAGAAGAGCAGTGAAGATTGGTAGGAAATGACAGTGGAAATTAGTTCAGATGGTTCACTTTCCCCGCATCCAGGTGCACTTTGTCCCAGAGCTGCCCACGACCACCACTGTCAAGATTCAAAGGAGTGAACTTCAATAAGAGGAATTTGGTCAGAAGTCATTGGCCATGAACTCAGAGCCCACTTCTGAGTGTGACCTTTAAGAAATCCCTGGCTGCCTCGGTTCCCCCTCTATGTTCGAGGTGAAGATCCACATGTTAAGAATGTTTATTGGAAGGTACAGGACTGCAAGCATTCCAGCATCCATGTTCTTTGAAATTAACATCAGTCACTACTCTGTCTCCAAGTCTCTATCATTTGCATAGCTCAGGTGAGGGCTCCATCAGGTGGGGCTAATTGTCAAAATGCTGACATTAACACCAATGTTGGTCCTAGGTTCCCATTCATTTGTGCCTGAACTTGTGCTAAATGTGGTCCCTCCATAGTTCTCTCCATTCCCATTGGAGAGAGCACTAGACCCAGTTTTCCCTCCTCATCCCAATATTCCTAGATGTCCAAGTTCACCCAGTAAATGATGAGAGCCCAGAGGACAGGAAGTGATGCTCTAAGCAACCCCTGGCACCTTCCTTATTAGGTGTCGCCATAGCTTACACATGGGCAATGGCTTGACCTTCTCTTCAGGGACCAGGAGGACCACCTGAATATCCCAGCCTTCTCCAGGGGTATCCAGGTCCTCATTCCTAAGGGGGAATTAGGGTCCTAGGATTCTTCACCCTCAGCTTTCCCCTATATTTACCCACCCACTTATTCCCTTCCAGGGATGTCAGACCTTCCAGCTCCTCCTCAAACGCTTAGAGTCCTCTCAAAACAGTGCCTCCACACTCTATTCTTCTATTCTGCCATCAGTCTTTCCCAATTCTCCAACTTCGCTCAGCCTGCAGTTCTATGACCCTTCACTTCATCCATCCATGAACCTGAGATGGGACCCAAAGGGGTATAACAGTGGCTTGGAAGAGAAGGGGCTCAGCCTGGGGAGTAGGGAAGAACATATTGTCCTCTAAATCACCCCTATGGAGATTGCCTATGCATTTGTCTGTTGCTGGGGTGCACACATACAATCTCACAGGGAACATGCAGACATCATAAGCACAGAAATGCACAGGTACAAAACACCCCCAGGCAAAGATGGTCTCTCAGATGCAGGGCTTGTGGCCAGGCTCACACAGACCCAGACTACAGACTCGGACATCACTTTGAGGGGAATACACAAATACACACAGATAAGAACACACGGGAACAAGACAGCATCACGATGCACACCCACATACACAATGGACACACACAGGCACACACCAGAAGGGACATACATGGACACAGAAGACAGACACAAAGAAAATAAAAAACACAGATACAATCAGGAACACACAAAGGGGCAGCAATTCACACTGACAAGCAAAGCCACACTCCCCTTAATGCTGAGTCATACTAATACACTGTTTTGAAGGAAACATTAAGAACTGAGGTGCTGTCTTGAAGAGGTAGTACAGTGGGTTGGAGAATCATCTCATAATGCACCTCCCCCCTCCCCACACACAATAGATTGTGGATTTGATCCCTGGTTGGGGCATGTATGAAAGGCAACTGATCCATGTTCCTCTCCCATTAATGTTTACTTATTTCTCTCCCTGTTTCTCTTTATTCTTTATCTAAAATCAATAAACATATCCTCAGCTGAGGATTAAAAAAGAAAAATGTAATAATTAAGGTATTGAATTTTCAAGAACATAGCATTAAATCCAGAGCAGTCTCTCTAGAACAGTTATCAGAAAATCATTTGAATGCAGTCAATGTGTCTTCTTTTACCTGGGAGGCTAACAGAATCACTATCGCTGATCTCAGAAAAACCCCACAGAATTAGTGTCATAGTCATGATCCCCTCCTTGCTTTCATTTAAGCACTAAAATTTGATGGTTTCTGAATAAATTCATATCTTCATTTTCATAACTTAGGTTAGACTTTGAGTGATAAAAATTAACTTACCCTTAGTAGAAGCTATTTCTGAGGGATTCCAACATAACTTTAGGCACTGGAGTGAGTGCAGCCTAATTCTCCCTCCAGGCCCCAGTGTCCCATGTGGCCATGACCCTCCGTAGATGACTGGAACCCAGGAGTGATGCTCTGAGTAGGCCCAGACTCCTTCCTCTATTAGCTGTCAGCCTAGCTTTCACATGGGCAAGGGACACCCTCTCCAGGGATGTCCAGTTCCTGCAACCTGGGCCTTATTGAGATGCTTTAATCAATTGAGCTCTATGGCCAGGGCCAAACTTATCAGGGGGTTTAAGAAAAATAACTAATGCACCTGAGAATAGATAGATACCAGAACCAGCATGACAACAAATAGTGATAGAAGGCTAGACTAGGATTCATGAAGTTTCATCATGTTTTCTTTATATGGATATATTTGTAATACGCTATTACAAAGGTAGATAATGTCCTTGCAGCAGTAACAGCAAATGCCAATCAGGAAGCACTGAAAAGTGGAGGATTTGGTTTCAGGGAGACAGGTATCTATGGAAACATAAAAGTGTTTGTTAAAAAGTGTGTTTTAGCCTGGCCAATATTACTCAGTGGTTGAGTACAACCTATGAACCAAGAAGTCAAGGTTAGATTCTGGTCAGAGCATAAGGCAGGACTGCAGGCTTGATACACAGTGTAGGAGCATGCAAGAGGCAGCTGATCAATGACTATCTCTCATCATTGATGTTTCCATCTCTCTCCTTTCTTCTCTGAAATCAATAAAAACATATTTTAATATATACATTGTTAAAATATGTGCTTTAAATCAATTACACTTATATCAAACTTTTAAAAATGTTTAATACTTGCCACTTCCCAATAATCCAGTTTCATTATAAATTTTCTTGAGCACATCTACTGCTACTGTATCAGTATGCTGAAAATAAAATGTAATGATGTACTACTGAAATATCATGTCCATGTTCCATGTCATCATTTTGACAGTTTGAACCTAGTGATGATGAGAGTATTTACACCAGGGAAATTGAGAAATACTACAAATCTAGACTTCACTTAATGTGTTATTATATGTTTAGACTTAAAGAACACTGGTGGAGAATGTTAATGATGCAGATTAAACTTATAAGTGTATGGTATGAGTGGCTATTAATTGTCCATAGGATAAAAGTTGAGAAAAACAATTTTCTTTCTAGATTTGAAAACCAATGGTTCCATATGGCAAAGAAGTCACTTGAGTCATTGAGAAGGGAGTGAAACTAAAACACATGTCTTAGATGCTGCACTGTCCTCCTATTGGTTAGAATAATAAATTAACTTAAAAAGTAGGCAAAGGATCCTGAGCAGACATTTTAACAAAGGAGATAAAGACAGTGTAAATTATGCAAGAAGAAATGCTCACCATCAAGAATTGTTAGGGAAATGTTATTAAACAAAAACAAGTTAACAGTATAGTCATTGCCTGGCCTAGTATTTAAAAAAAATAACCATCACTTGTGCTGACGGGTAATGTAAAACCTGGAAATTTCATTACTGTGGGTGACTGGGAAGGCAAAGGGAATGGCCATTTTAGATCACAGATCTGCATACCTTAAAATATAACACAATCATCAACACTGCAACAGTTAGATAAATAAAACAGACACCTGTAGGAAGAACTGAATGCAATATTCCCAGCAGTTTTATTTATAAAACCCCAAATTTGGAAATAACCAAAAGCATTGACAGATCAATGGATAAAGTGGTTATCCATAGAATATTATTAGCAATAAAAAATTAACTATTTACATAAACATTACTGTTGAAACTAAAAATACCTGTGTAGCAAGAAAGAAGTGATAGTTTGTTAAAAATTATACACCTTATAGTGCCTATAAAATTATGAAAAATATGAACTAATCTATCATAAGAGGATGTAAATCAATGGCTGTATGGAAGGCTAGAGAATCCAGAAGAGTATAAAAGGGCAAGAGGTAAATACAGGGTGTGTAAAACTAGGTTTAGAGTTGTTAGTACTGAAAATAACACAACGGTAAATAAATAATAAAAGTATAAACTCTCATGGCTACTGTGTCTTACATTGTCGGGCATGATCACATTCACTGAAAGGTCATTGGTTTGATTCCAGATCAGGGCACATGCCTGCCTGGATCTGCAGTAGTGGGCATGCAGGAGGCAGGAGATTGATGTTTCTCTCCCTTTACCCTTCTCTCTAAAAATCAATAAAAATACATTTTAAAGTATATAAAACTAAAGGCTGGGTTGATAAAATTCATACACTTTTGATATTTCTCCTGAAATTTTTGTGTTTTCTTTGATTACAAAATCCACCATTATTACCCAGTACACCTAGTAGGAAAAGCCTTAATTGTGGTTCCAAACAAAAAACATAGCTATCCCTCTATTCTTTTTTTTTATTTTATTGCTTAGAGTATTACAAAGGGTATTACATATGTGTCCCTTTTTTTCCCCTGCCCCTGACAATCCCCTGGCCTCCCCTACCCCCCAGTGTCTTATGTCCACTGGTTATGCTTATATGCATGCATACAAGTCCTTTGGTTGATCTCTTACCCCCCTCCTTCCTGCCCCCCCACCCCTATCCTTCTATTCTTAGAAAATTAAGATGGCAACTCTATATAGACATGACCATCTCTCTCCTAATTTCCTGAGAGAATCATTGTTGCCTCTGTGGCAGCAAATACTGTCCAGAAGGGAAGGCTACTGCCATCAGAATGATCAGGAATGCTGAATTGTCACAAAACACACAACCTCACACTAATTATACGATTATCCTTCCTTTAGCTTTGAATTTTCCTCTTGTGATAACCTTGAGGTGAACACCATAGCGGTGCCCAGGGAATCCCCAAAACCATGAGATTCTTTTTACAACCAATCACTTCAGCTACAAGAAGAACAAACAAGCTTCAGGACGGGGTCATTTATGGATAATGTTCAGAAGAGGCAATTTTCATCCAATATACTGATGTCTCTTCCACTCACTATGAAAACAGTGTCTGTCCCAATATTAGTTGCACTTCACAGTGTTACAACAACTGAAACCAGCCTGTGATATTTCACACACATGGCTCAGGGCTTCTGTGCAGAATGTAAGACATACTATGAACAGAGAATATAATTCATATTGTTCACAGAAGCACAACAAAGGACTCTTCTTCCGGGTGATCATTGACCTCATAAATAATACAGGCACCAGGCTACAAAATTAGAACCAAAAAGTCATGCAGATTTTTGTTAAAGGACTTGGTTAGCAAAGAAAATAAACCAAGATTGGACAAAGAGTGATTTTTTGCCATTATTATGTGCCTTCCAAAGAGCAGAAAGTTTGGGACCCAACCATATCTGTTCACCACTAAATGTGACAGATCACAACAAACCCTTCAAATCATCCCAGGCAGTGAATATAACCCACAAAATTAAAGGTACAAAAGCAAAACACCCTTTACTGAATGATCATAACCCAGAACAGAGGACAGCAACCAGTCTGTAAGTTGGTGAATTACAACCTAAAACGACTCATCAGAGGATAATGTGAGAACAATGATAGAAGCACAAAAAAGGACTCCTTTTCTGGGGGACCACTGACCTCACCAACATTAGATGCACCAGGCTGCAAATTGGAACCACAAAGTTATGCAAACTTTCTTTCATTGCCTTGGTCAGTGGTATAAAAGAAGCCATCAATGGAGAAAGAGGGATTTTTCTGACATTATTATAGCTTTCCAAAGCACAGAAAGTTTGGGACCCCACGATATCTGTTCATCTCGCCATGATGATACAACACAACTTTTGTATCAAATCATCCAGAGAGTGAAATTTAAAAAGAATAAAAGCTACAAAAGAAAAAAACATGTTTACTAAAGATCATAAACCAGAACAGACAACAGTAAGCAATTTTCAGGTTGGTGAATTAGAAAGTAAAACAATTCATAAAAGCATAATGTGAGACCTGCAATGTCCCTGAAAGTGGCAGCACTCCTTAGCTGAGGATGGGTGGTCTGGACAAACCCTGGGTCAGAAGCATTTCCTAATCAGAAAGGAAGGAAGATCCTGTCAAGAGCTTGAAGTAATCATAATGTTCTCAAGCACAAGTGAGAACACAGAATACATTTCCCCTGAGCACACAGAGGTTGTGACTGATGCACACTCTTCAGGTGAGCCAGGTGTTAGAGGTGAAATCTCTTCAGTCAGAAATACTTGCTGTGACATCAATTGGTTAGCAGGTCTGGGCATGTTAGCAACGCCGCTCCTTCAAGCCTCACTTGTACCTGAAACTGATGAATACATCAGAGTGCATGTTCCATTAAAAGGCGTTTAAATTCAGAAAAACAGGTCCCAAAGAGTCACCTTCAGTGTTGTTGTACTAAGTGAGAAAAAGATAACATTCCCTGCACATTTAACACTTCTCTCCAGTGTGAACTCTGTGGTGGCTAGTGTGCTGAGCCCTTCAAGGAAAGGATATCCCACATTCTCTATATCTATAGGGCTTTTCTCCAGTGTGAACTTCTCTGGTGTTCTTTGAGGATAGACTTATCACTGAAGGACTTTCCACCGTCACAGCACTAATATGGCTTGTCGTCACTGTGAACTCTCAGGTGCCTAATAAGGTGATATTTTTGGCTAAAAGACTTCCCACATTCAGTACATTCATATGGCTTCTCTCCAGTGTGAACTCTGAGGTGTGAAGTGAGGTTAGACCTTACACTAAATGACACACCACATTCTGTACACTTATAGGGCTTTTCTCCAGTGTGAACTCTTTGGTGTTGTTTGAGATAAGACTGTTCTTTGAAAGACTTCCCACAATCAGAGCACTCATATGGCTTGTCATTACTGTGAACTCTCAGGTGCTTATTAAGGCAAAATTTTAGGCTAAAAGACTTCCCACATTCAGTACATTTATATGGCTTCTCTCCAGTATGAACTCTGAGATGTCCAGTGAGGTGATCCCTTCGACGAAAGAACACCCCACATTGACTACACTCATATGGCTTTTCTCCAGTGTGAACTTTGAGGTGTCTTGTGAGGTGATACCTTCGAAGAAAGGACACCCCACATTGACTACACTCATATGGCTTTTCTCCGGTGTGAACTCTCTGGTGTTGTTTGAGATAAGACTCTTCATTGAAGGACTTCTCATAATCAGAGCACTCATATGGCTTGTCATTACTGTGAACTCTCAGGTGCTCAATAAGGCAAGATTTTTGGATAAAAGTCTTCCCACATTCAGTACATTCATATAGCTTCCCTCCAGTGTGAACTCTGAGATGTCTAGTGAGGTGAGACCTTACACGAAATGACACCCCACGTTCTCTACACTTATAGGGCTTTTCTCCAGTGTGATCTCTTTGGTGTTGTTTGAGGGTAGCCTTATCACTGAAGGACTTTCCACAATCACAGCACTCATATGGCTTTTCGCCACTGTGAACACTTAAGTGTCTCCTAAGTTTATATATTTCACCAAAAGTCTTTCCACATTCAGTACACTCACATGGCTTCTCTCCAGTGTGAACTCTGAGGTGTGCAGTGAGGTGAGACCTTACACGAAATAACACCCCACATTCTGTACACATATAGGGTTTTTCTCCATTGTGAACTCTCTGGTGTACTTTGAGGGTAGAGTTACCATTAAAGGACTTTCCACAATTAGAGCATTCATATTGCTTGTCGCCACTGTGAACTCTCAGATGCTTTGTAAAGTTAGATTTTTGGCTAAAAGACTTCCCACATTCCATACACTCATATGGGTTCTCTGCAGTGTGAACTCTCTGATGTCTAATGAGTTCAGGTCTTTCTCTGAAGAACTTCCCATATTCACTACATTCATACTGCTTTTCTCCAGTGTGAACTCTCTTATGTCGAATGACATTCAAGTTTTGTCTAAACTCTTTCCTACATTTGTTACACTCATAAATCAATTCTCCAGAAAATACACCCTGATGTTGAACAACTTTCAGGTTGTGTCTGGCAGCGTTTTCAAATTCACCCCACTGGTATTGACTATTTCCATGAAGAAACTGCTGTGAAATCTCACTGTCACCGTGTAGCTCCTCAGCCTCATGGTGGAGAAGCTCTGAGTTGTACTGCAAGTCTTCCCCAACCTTCCTGCTGGTGAAAGGCACCAACGATAAGAAATTGGACCTACTCACTGAGGAGGCCCTGTCCATAGCTTGTTTCCAGGGCTCCTCTCCACATTCATTCCTCTGTTGCTGGTGAGGGTTTGCACTGAAACAGAAGACTCCAACACATGCATCAGTACAGAAGGCTTTCTGCTCGAAGTCTGCTGCATGTGACCCACTCAGGTGCAAAATACCTTTTAACACAGAGAAACGCCGCTTACACAGAGGGATCTTCTGGCTTCTTGGAGCTGTCTTAGAAGCCCTGACCTGTGACTCTCCTTTTATAGATACACTCTGAGCAGAACAGGCCTCATCACCATCAATTTTATGCCAACAACCTGAAAAGTGAGAAAGGGTAAAGAAATGAATGTTGAATGTGGTGACAGGGGGAAGTCCCATTACCAAAGTGTATTACACATCACATGTTGTTTCTATTCAATTGTCTGAAAATAAGAGATGTGTAGGAAGGATTGATAGGAGGCTCTTGAGAATTCCTGGGCTAATGAAGATCACAAAATAGGGAGGCCTCACCAGAAATAAGACACAAACATGGCAAGCACCACATGGATGAGGATATGGATTTACAGCTAATACTTTAACTAACACCATTCAGCACGGCTTGTCTGCTGGGTACAGGGAAAAGCTGTACAAGAATTGGTCAGTTCTTATCCAAGTAAAATTCAATAAAGGCATAGCTGGTTTCGAGGACTAATTAGCACATATGTGCACCTCATAACACATGTGCAAGTCAATGTTGCAGATGATTGCAGAGGCACCAATGCAGAGGAACAGGTGATGAAGAGGTGAGCAGACAGCTCTGAGCCAGAGGAACACAGCTTGCTCTAGTATTCAGGGAAGAGAATATGACAAACTATTGATTGAAGGTCTCACAAGAACAGCCTATGGTTCATTTAAGTAAAGACCATAACATGGCATAGGTCACCACAAAGAACCTTCACCTAGAGAAAGAAGGCAGAAGTTGAAGCCATGCATGTGGACACTGTCAGCCTCCCATGAAGAGAAAATGGGAGCTGGGACCCTTAAGCTCACTGCAAGATTCCGGACTCTCTGTTTCCAGTGCCTTTTGAGGTAACAGGTTAGCGGGATGTTTGTGGAGTCCTTTGCTCAGGACTCTCCATCCAGCTCATCACTGGCAGCCACAGCACATTTGACAAGACAGTGGGGAAATTTAGCAGAAACCATATTCTTGCTGTGGGAGAGAGAAAGCTATGCCTGAGGAATAAAGGAAGAGAGAGCATCACCTCAGAACCCTTGGGAGAACATCAAGGTCTTACCTACAGATGACACAAGTGCAAACACTTCCAGCATCACATCACAGTACAGAAGTCTCTGAGCCTCATCAAGGAGCCCCCATTCCTCCTGAGAGAAGACAATGGCCACGTCCTCATAGTTCATATCCTGTCATATTGGGGACAGTACAGCCAAAGATCAGATTCACTCCTATGACTGTAAGTCTGTCATGCTCCCGACCCTCCACATTCATCTGCTCTGTCCACTCCTCACATCAGAGAAAATACAGGCCTTCATCCCATGAAAGCCACTGTCTTCTTATATTCCTACTGACATTTTGTCTTGCCACTATATTAAAGGCATTTGAGCAGATAAAAGATACCTGAGCTCTGGACGTTCCATGCACGCTACACTGAATTTTATCAACAGAGTGTGTCAAAACCACAGGTTAAAGAGAGATGCTGGCCATAACGATACTGTGAGTGATTTGATACTGGTCTTGTCAGGCGATACCCTCATATTGTTTCTCAAATACATGGCATCACACTGCACCCTCTTGACCCCAATCCCAAGGTACTGAGGCCATGGCTTTGCACTACCTGTTGCACAGAGTTCTTTGAACAACACTTCTCTCATACAGCTTCATTTTCAGAAGCACAACTTCAAAGGTAATGCAAATTTGCTGTGGTGAGGACAAATTACTTCCTAATCACTTTTTTCCAAAATTATACTTCACCACATCCATAATCTCTTACCCCTTACCCTTCTCCCTTACCCATTCCAGTGGAGATTTTGAAGCCTGGGTAACACTGGTGTAGGCTATCTCATTCCTATCAATCTGTGTGTCACCCTCAACAACAAAAGGCAGGTGGTCAGTTAAATGGCACCTAAGCTCTGTACCTTGAATGTAACACCAAAACACCCCACTTTACAGGCAATTACCCTAAAATCCACCTTACTGGACCCAGACACCACCAGAAATAGACTCTCCATCAATCACTCTTCTGTCAGCATCAGGGGGCTGTGGCCATCAATTCACATTCCCTCTTCAAGTGCACATCACTCTTTTCCACACGTGGCTTCCACCTGCACTCCCTCAGCCCCAGCCCCCACAGGGCTCTCCTTGGCCTCTGACTTAACTCAGCATTTATTGTCCAGAGAATGCTTGCCAACATCTCTCACTTAACCGCCACTCAAGTCCCACACCCGATGGCGTTCTGACCATGCCCAGTGAGTTTCACAGATGATCACTCAAGCCTCTAAGCTAATCCACAAGACTGACTGCAACTCGCCAAAACCAGGCCACACCAAGGGTCATAAAAACCTGGTGAGTGTTTAGAGAATTAATATGTACCAGTCCTAGTCTTATCTTGTTTTGAGTACTTCTTTAGCCTCCAGTTACTCTCAGGTCCATTCATCTTTTAAAGGCCTTGGCCACTGCAAAATGATTACCTCTCCCCCACACTCTACATGACAACTTCTATCTCTCTGCTGTGTTGTGACACCCAACTTCCACAGTGGCCCCAGCAGGAAAGCTAGACCTCAGGATCACACTGTCCCTTCTGAGCTACTACTACCATTACCAACCTCACCATGATTCGTTGTATTAAAGTGATCTACAGCCCTGGCTCATGTGTGTCAGTTGGTTGAGTAGAGACCCATGCACTGGTGAGGTCATATCCTGGGTTGTATACATTTAAAAAACATACCTGCTGGTTCTTGAATCAGCTCACTCTTCAACCAAAGCCTTTTCACATTCTGGAAATTATGCCCTGGAGAAGAGGTTGTCAACCTTTCGGACCTCACGGAGCACCAGTCGTCCACGGACAACTGGTTGGCCACGACTGCCCTGGATGACCTCACAATCATCCCACTGGTTGCCAGGAAGAAGGTTCACTTCACAAAGCCCTACTCATGGCCTTAGGATTCTGGGCTTGGTGTCTGTTCAAAGTACCCAGGTCCAGGGGCTACAAGAGGGGCTGGACAGTGCCAGGACAACACTCTTGCTGAGGCCACAAGAGTGTGAGGCCCTGAAATAATATTCATGAACCAGAACACCTAATTCATTCTGTATTTGCAGGAATTCGTGTAAAGAAAATGGTCTGTTGAGAGCCTGGCAAACACCGCCAGGCTCTATGGGCTCAGACTGCTCAGTGCCCTTGCCCAGCCCAGAGGCCAGGTGCCCTCCAGATGCCTGTATTACCTCAGGCTCAGTCCTCAGTGCTCACTCTTGCCAGTTACCTTATCATTAACAGGACTTCCCCTTCCTGTCCACAGCTGCTGTCCTCTGTCTTCCAGTCTGTTCTTCCTCTGAGCAATGTAAGGAAAAGTTAGAACCCTACCCCACAAAACGTCCCTCTTCTTTTCACAACCATCTATGGCCCCAGTGTTCTGAGAGTGAAAGTAAACCTCCTCCTGCAAAACCACACCTCGTCTCTTTGTTGCCTTTACTCCCACAATAGGCCCGGGATTCTGAATCCTCCAGGCTTAGCTGCACCACCGTGTCCTTACAAGGTGGCATTGCAGCCTGTAGCCCTGTTTCCCCATCACACCTGTGTCATCCAGGAGCGACTCACTGTTCTGGATGCGGCTTCCTGGGCTGCAGTTAATGAGAGGCGCCAGTCCCCAGGCTGGAGGGTTAAATGGGGTCAGGCTGAGATAAAGCTTAAGCAGAGAGGAGTTTGGGAGGCATGGAGTTCCCAATCCTGGCCTGTTGGCAGTCAACAAGCCTCAGACACACCCTGCACAGCAAGGACGCTGCCTACTAGGCCTCCTCCTACTCATGTCCAGTGGGCTGAAGCCTGTGAGTCCTTAAACAAACGGAAGAGGTAAAAATGCCCGCCAGGAGGAGAAAGGTGGACGTCCTGCCCTAACCGGATGCACTGACACCAAAATGCTCTGTAGCTCCGCCCACGTGGGCCCATTCCTTTCTGGGTAATGTAGTTTTCTCAAACGCCAACGGGAGGGCTAGCATGCAGGCCAATGACACTAGTGAATAAAGGTGATGTGGTTCAGCAAGTGGCCCTGGGGAAGGACAAGATGGGACCAGAGGCCTGGTTAACTGGAACAGACAGGCAGATCTCCCAGGAGCGGGGCGTGGGGAGGACTGGGAGAGATCCCCCAAGGAATATATGCGCAGGCGAAAATGGGAGACATCTGTAATACTATCAATGATAAAAAATACGTTTTATTTTAAATAATATAGCCCAACTGCTATGGCTCAATGGTTGAGCACTGACCTATGATCCATGAGGTCATGGTACTATTCTTGGTCAGGGAACATAAATGGGTTGTAGGTTCAATTCTCAGTTTGGTGGGGGTGGGGATGGGAGTGGGGACCTGCAGGAGGCAGCAAATCCGTGATTCTCTCTAATCATTGATGTTTTTATCTCTCCATCTCCCTCCCTCTCTCTAAAATCAATAAAACTATATTTTTAAAGTATATACATATATGCATAGCCCAAGGACATAGACAATAATGTAGTGAGGGCAAGAATGGTGGGGGCAGGATAAAAGGAAGCAAAGGGGGATGAGGATGGAGTAAACTCGGGCTATTTATTATGGAGTCAACAATAACAACAATGGTTTGCCCACATGGCATGGCTCAGTGGTTGGGCATGGACCCAAGAACCAAGGTATCTCTGGTTTGATTCCAGGACAGGGCACATGATCAGGTTGGGAGCCCCATCCCTGTAGGGAGCACGCATGAGGCAACGGGTCAATAATTCTCTCTCATCATTGATGTTTCTCCATCTCCCTCTTTCTCTAAAAAATCAAATAGTGTTAAGATTGGTTTGAGTCGCTGTAACCGGTTTGGCTCAGTGGATAGAGCATTGGCCTGTGAACTGAAGGGACCTGGGTTCAATTCCTGTCAAGGACATGTGCCTTGGTTGCCAGCACATCCCCAGTGGGGGGTGTGCAGGAGGCAGCTGATCAATGTTTCTCTCTTATTGATGTTTCTAACTCTCTATCCCTCTCCCTTCCTGTCTATATAAAAATCACTAAAATGTATTTTTAGAAAAAATATATTGATTTGAGTCAACAACACCGAGGTGAATGAGGGCCATCATGTTTTCTCCCAAGTCCTCGAAACAAAATAATGCCTTGGTTTCTCTTTATAGAAGATGTCCAGGCATAACTGTGTTCAGAAACAGGAAGCATCCTGCAGTGGGTCTGCCTCAGCTTGGTCTGTAGGGTTTCAGTTCGTTACTTCATGTTAGAAAAGATTTCACAACACAAGTTCAGCAGATTTTGAGGGTACATTAATTAAAGCTGGGGATAATGAAAAAAAAAAAAGGAAGGCCTTATGTTAGAACAAGCCACAGCACAGAGACTAGGTGTGGCTCCTTTGCCACTCTAGGGAAATAAATGAGCCAAAGTGAGGCTGCTGTTAGCTCACTGGGCATTCAGAGAAAAGGAGGCCTTGAGGGCAGATTCTGGGGGTTAGCCCAGGATGAGCTGCCACTGCTCACTGCTACCCTGGTTACAGATGAGTGGGATCATTGAAAATCTTAGGAAAGGCCAGGTGGTGTGGTTCAGTGGTTGAGTGTTAACCTATAACGCTGCAGGTCTCTGATTGATTTCTGGTGAGGACACATGCTCAGGTGGTGGGTGGATTCATACTGTGGTGCTTGCAGGAGGCAGTCTATCATTGATTCCCGCTCATCTTTGATATTTCTCTCTCTCTCTATCACCCTCCCTTCTCTGAAATCAATAAAAATATATTTTTTGAATATACAGTGGGGCCTTGACTTACGAGTTTAATTCGTTCCGTAACAGAGCTCATAACTCAAATTACTCGTATGTCAAATCACTGTGACGTTCGCTGCGCCAACGAATGTCACAGGTGGGGTATCTGAAGCTGGCTTGTAACCCGAATTTTTTTGAGCTTGCAACTCAAAGCAAAAAATCGGCCGAGAGACGGCTCATATCTCAAAAAAACTCATTACTCGGGACACTCGTAAGTCAAGGCCTCACTGTATGTTTTAAATCAACTATACTTACATCAAAGTTTAAAATGTTTAAAAGTTGCCACTTCACATTATTTTACTACTTTATCATGAATGTTCTTCAGTATATTTGTACCGACTATATCAGCATGTTGGAAATAATATATAATGATTTGCTACTGAAATATCTTAGTAGGCCCATGCTCAGTCCCATCATTTTGTCAGTTTAAAACTGATCATGATGAGAGTATTTAACGCCAGGAAAATTGACAAATAATACAATACTTAACTTCACTTAATGTGCTATTGAATGCTTTGACTTTAATTGAGTGGTGGAGAATGTTAGCAACGTAGATTAAACTTAAAAGTGTATCATGTAAGTGGGCATTAAATTGTGCATAAGATAAAATTTGGAAAAAAAACTCAATTTGGCTTCCAGTATTAAAAATTTATAGTTCCAGCCCTAACCGGTTTGACTCAGTGGATATAGTGTCAGCCTGTGGACTCAAGGGTCCCAGGTTCGATCCGGTCAAGGGCATGTACCTTGGTTGCAGGCATATCCCCAGTAGGCGGTGTGCAGGAGGCACTGATCGATGTTTCTCTCTCATCGATGTTTCTATCTCTCTATCCCTCTCCCTTCCTCTCTATAAATAACCAATAAAATATACTAAAAAAACTTTTTTATAGTTCCAAATGGCAAAGAAACCAGTTGTGTCTTTAAGGAATGAGTGAAGTGAATATAGATGTCTTAGATGCTGAACAGTTCTTCTATTGGTTAAATCCTAACTTCATTTTAAAAGTTGCAAAAGTTTCTGACCAGATTTTTTTTTTTTTTATTGATTTTTTACAGAGAGGAAGGGAGAGAGATAGAGAGTTAGAAACATCGATGAGAGAGAAACATCGATCAGCTGCCTCCTGCACATCTCCCACTGGGGATATGCCCGCAACCAAGGTACATGCCCTTGACCGGAATCGAACCTGGGACCCTTCAGTCCGCAGGCCGACGCCCTATCCACTGAGCCAAACCGGTTTCGGCCTGACCAGATTTTTTAACAAATAGATAAAGACGGCTAGTCCGACTGCAGTGGTGTCTTACAACAAAGAGATAAAGACAAGGTGTATAAATGCATAAAGAAATGCTCACCTTGGAAACCAAGATGGCGGCATAGGTAAACACCGGAGTCAGCTGCCTCGAACAACCACTTCAAAAATACAACTAAAAGACGGAACGGACATCGCCCAGAACCACAGGAAGGCTGAGGGGAAATTCTTCAACTAGAAGGAAAGAGAACAGCATACCGAGACTCAGAGGAGGCGCAGTGCGGAAAATACAAAGGTGCGGAGGTGCACGCGGAGCGGGCTGGTGGCTGAGGGCGGGGTTGTCGTTTTCAATTGGGAGGGAATCTCAGATTCTGAGCTCCAGTTCTGGGCGAGTCTCAAGGGACCCAGACTCAAACGGGAAAAGCGGGACTGTCTGGCATTGGTCGGAACGTGAGGGCAGCTTTCTCTCCGAGGTTTGCAGCAGTTGCTGGGACTCTGAGAGACAGACCCTCTGGGAACAGGACTGAGAGCAGCCATAACTGCTTCCTCCACCCGCCCTGTTAATCCAGTGCGACCCGCCCCGCCCAAGCCCTGCACGGAGCCATTTGCCAGATAGCCTCAGGCAAAGGCTAGATTAGCACCTCCCCAGAGGACAGAAGTTTTCCCACTGCAGACACAGCTGATTCTCACAGCCAGTTGGCCTGGAGGTCAAATCCGCATAGTATTACCTACAACAATCAAGGCTTAACAACAAGACTGCGCAAAGAGACCACCAGGGGGTGCACCAAGAAAGCATAAAAAAAATGTGGAGACAAAGAAACAGGACAAAATTGTCAATGGAGGATATTGAGTTCAGAACCACACTTTTAAGGTCTCTCAAGAACTGTCTAGAAGCCGCCGATAAACCTATTGAGATCTACAATAAATCTAATGAGACCCTCGATGTTATGATGAAGAACCAACTAAAAATTAAGCATACACGGACTGAAATAAAGAATATTATACAGACTCCCAAAAGCAGACCAGAGGAGCACAAGAATCAAGGCAAAGATTTGAAATGCGAAGAAGCAAAAAACACCCAACAAGAAAAGCAAAATGAAAAAAGAATCCAGAAATACGAAGATAGTGTAAGGAGCCTCTGGGACAGCTTCAAGCGCACCAACATCAGAATTATAGGGGTTCCAGAAGATGAGAGAGAGCAAGATATTGAAAACCTATTTGAAGAAATAATGACAGAAAACTTCCCCTACCTGGTGAAAGAAATAGACTTACAACTCCAGGAAGCGCAGAGAACCCCAAACAAAAGGAATCCAAAGAGGACCACATCAAGACACATGATAATTAAAATGCCAAGAGCAAAAGACAAAGAGAGAATCTTAAAAGCAGCAAGAGAAAGAAACTCAGTTACCTACAAGGGAATACCCATACGACTGTCAGCTGATTTCTCAACAGAAACTTTGCAGGACAGAAGGGAGAGGCAAGAAATATTCAAAGTGATGAATGCCAAGAACCTACAACCAAGATTACTGTATCCAGCAAAGCTATCATTCAGAATTGAAGGTCAGATAAAGAGCTTCACAGATAAGGAAAAGCTAAAGGAGTTCATCACCACCAAACCAGTATTATATGAAATGCTGATAGGTATCCTTTAAGAAGAGGAAGAAGAAGAAAAAGGTAAAGATACAAATTATGAACAACAAATACGCATCTATCAACAAGTGAATCTAAGAATCAAGTGAATAAATAATCTGATGAACAGAATGAACTGTTGATTATAATAGAATCAGGGACATAGAAAGGGAATGGACTGACTATTCTTGAGGGGGTAAGGGGTGTGGGAGATGGGGGAAGAGACTGGACAAAAATCGTGCACCTATGGATGAGGACAGTGGGGGAGTAAGGGCAGAGGGTGGGGTGGGAACTGGGTGGAGGGGAGCTATCGGTGGGGAAAAAAAGACAAACAAATGTAATAATCTGAACAATAAAGATTTAATTAAAAAAAAGAAAAAAAAATGCTCACCATAAAAATTTCTTATGGAAATGGTTTTAAAACAAAACAAGTTAACACTATACTGATTTTTGGGCCTACAATTTAAAAGTATAAAACCTCTCATGAGCTCATATGAATAAAGAAAAAACAACTAGAATTTTCATTATTGTGTGTGTCTGTGATGTCAAAGGGAATGACCACTTTAGATCACAGTTCTGCATATCTTCAAAAGTAAAACACGCAATTACACTGTAACAGGTAAGTAAAACATACATGTATATAAAGAACTGAATGCGAGAGATCCAAGATGGCGGCCGACATGACACAGGCTGCAGCATCACATCGCAGTACAGACGTCTCTGAGCCTCATCAAGGAGCTCCCACACCTCCTGAGAGAAGCCAATGGCCATGACCTCAAACTTCATATCCTGTCGTAATGGGGACAGTTCAGTCCATGACCAGCTTCTCTCCTAGCCGTTTTCTTTCATCATACTTCCCACTATCCATATCCATCTGCTCCCTCTACTCCCACCTCACAGAAAATAGCAGGCCTTGGATCCATCAGAGTCACTCTCTTCTTATATTGCTACTGATACTGTTTCTTCCCACAGCCATAAAGCAGATGCCCAGATTGATTATACCTGACATCAGGGGCACGCATTTAGGGTCAACGCAATGGGTGTCACCAACACAGCGGACAGATAAATGTTGGCTGTAAAGAGAGATGTGACTGATTTGAAACTGGTCTTGTGTAGCAATATCCTTGTTGTCCCACAGATTCCACCTCCAAGACGCCAAAAAACATGGCATCACTCCTCACCCTTTCGATTCCGATCCTAGGGTGCTGAGGCCAACACTTTTTGCTACCTGTTCCACATAATTCTTTGTATCACACTTCTCTCATACAGCTTCATTCCCAGAGTCACAACTTCAAAGACAACACATATAAGCTATGTAGAGGAGGGGTTGTTTTCTAATCACCTTTTTAAAACATTCTAACTCACCTCCTCTATAATATATTTCTCTCCTACCATCTCTCTTCCAAAATCCAGTAGATATTTTCAAGCCCAGGTGACACTGATGTCTGCTATCGCATTCCTATGTTCACTGTAACAGCCCCACAACAACAGGTAGGTGTGCACCTAAATGACACCTAAATTTTGGACCTGGCATATAGTGCCACAACATCTGTCTTTTCAGGAATTACCCTACAATTCCCCATGTCGTATCATCCAGTTAACAGCAGAAATGGACTCAACCTTCATTCCCTCTTATGTCAACATCAGGGATCTGTGGCCATGAATTCACACTCCCTCTCCAAGAGCACATCACTCCTTCTCCCACACCTCTCTCCCACCTGCACTCCCATAGCCCCAGATCCCATAGACATCTCCTTGGTCTTAGTCATTACTCAGCATGTGTGTTCCAGAGACTGCATGGCAAGTTGAAACAGTATCAAGTACTAACCTGACTCTGAATGCCCACACCCAAGACACAGCCTTCAGTTCTGCTATGAAGGCCTCCTTAACAAATTGTTTTTTCCTTCAACCTACTAACGTATTTAGAACCACATCAGATCTCAGTTATCCAGACCCCAATTCTACTGCTGCTGCACTTGATGCCTCTTCTCCACTCACAGCCCTCAGTACTCAAGTCCCACTGCCTATGGTCCTCTACCCCATGGCCAGTGAGTCTCACAGATGCCCACTCCTGCCCATAAGCATATCAACCAAACTGGATGCAGCACACCAGCCACACAAAGATCACAAGAAATTCTGGTGAGCGTTTAAGAAGTAAATATGGCCCTGGCTGGATAATAAAAGTGTTTTTCTAAAGTATTTTTAAAAGAATAATCTCTGTGTTTTCTGAACTTAAAACTGTAAGTCCATTAGTGCCCCACCCTGGGTATTGGTTACAGGTGGGTTTATTTCACATGTGACAGTTTCACAGCTTTATCTCTATGTCAGGGCTCACCAAATAGCACACATGAGAAAGGTGTACTTTGTTGCATGTCAGTTCTCATTTTCTAGAGAGGGAACACCCTTGCCTCAGTGGCAGCAAATGTTGGCAAGTAGTGAAGACTATTGCCATTGGAATCAACAGGAATGCTGACTGGTTAAAAAAGACACATCCTGGGACTGACTACAGCATTATCCTTCCTCTAGATTTGAGGTCTTGCCTGTTGAGCAATAACCTTGAGGTGGACACCATAGAGGGCCCGGGGGAATCTACAAAACCATTAGATTATTTTCTCTGCCAGTGACTTCAGCTACAGGAAATAGCGATGGAGGTCCTCAGAATGTCCTCAAATAGCATACAAGCTACAGGCCTCGGAGTAATGTTGGATTTATGCCCAGAAGAGGCACTTTTCATCTGGTTTAGCTGCAGTGTCTCCCATGAGTATGCAAACAGTGCTTATGTCCCAACTAGAGGCCCGTTGTAGGAAGAGTCCTGCAAGCACAGGGCTTCCCGAGGCTGGAACAAAGCAGAGAAGAGAGCAAAACCCATTGAGACGGCTTCCCCTCCTGCTCCCAGCCACTCAAACTGCGTTTCCCCTCATGCTCCCAGCCACTCAAACTGCGTTTCCCCTCATGCTCCCAGCTGCTGCGGCTGGGTTTCCCCTCCTGCCTCCTGCCTCCACAGCCTTGGTTCCATTCCAGTCTCCACTGCCTCTACTTTCCTCCCTTCTGTAGCACTTCGCTTCCATGTTGTATTCAGTCTTCGCTCCCAGCCAGTATATGCAAATTAACCGGCATCTTGGTTCGAGTAATTTGCATATAGCTGCTCTGACTGGCTGATGGGTGTGGCCTAAGGCATAGCAAAGGTACAGCAATTTGCATTCTTGTTTTTTATTAGTGTAGATACTAATTCCACCTCAGAGTCTTACAACAAATGACACCAGCCTATGAAATCTCATACATCATGACACATGGCCTCTTTACAGCACGTGGACAGCAGTTCGCCTAAACATTGCTGACACTTAAGTAATAAATACTGTGAACAGAGAATATAATTCATATTGTTCACAGAGCACAATAAACACTGCCTATTCAGGGTGACCAATGACCTCTATGATAAAAGAGGCACCAGACAACAAATTAGAACCACAAAGTCATGCACACTTTCTCTCAAGGCCTTGGTTGGCAATACAAAATTAGCCAATATTGAACAAAGAGTGATTTTCTGCCATCAAGCGGTGCCTTCAAAAGCACAGAAAGTTTGGGACCCACCATATCTGTTCACCTGTTCATGCTAACAGATCACTACTTTCCTGTCAATCATCCCAGGGAAAGAATACAACCAACAAAATTAAAGGTACCAAAGAAAAAACACCTTTACATAAAGATCATAAACCAGAGCAAAGGACAGCAAGAGGTTTGCAGGATGGTCATTTGGAACCTGAAACAATTCCCCACAGCATAAAGTGAGAACCACAATGTCCCTGAAGAGGTAGCACTTTTTAGCTGAGGCAGAGGGTTTTTGACAAAAGCCTGGGTCAGGTCAATTCTCTAGTCAGAGAGAAAGGAGTGAAGATCCAGCCAGGAGCTTGGAATATTCATAATTTTCTCAAGCACAACCCCAGAGTCTGCAGAGGCTGTGAGTGATGCACACTCTAAAGGTGAGCCAGGTGGTAGGGGTGAAATAGTTTCCCCACAAATACTCTCAGTGACATCTATCAGGTAGGAGGTCTGACTGGGTTAGCAGGTGCAATGCAGTTTCTGAAAACCACTATTGTACCTGAAACTTACCAGGAATCTAGCGGAGTGTATGTTCTGATAAAAGGGATTCTTATTCAGGTAAATGGGTGTAAAGTTCCTCCATTGGTATTGTTATTCTGAGTGAGAAAGATAAAATATTGCCTGCACATTTAAAGCTTTTCTCCAGTGTATACTTTCAAGTGTTGAACGAGGAAAGATTGGTAGCGAAAAGATTTCCCACATTTAATACACTCAGGAGGTGCTTTTCCAGTGTGAACTCTATGGTGTCGAATGAGATTAGAGCTTGTGCTAAAGGACTTCCCACAATCACTACACTCATATGGCTTTTCTCCAGTGTGAACTCTCCGATGATTATTGAGAGTAGAGATTTGCCTGAATGACTTCCCACAGTCACTACACTCATACGGCTTTTCTCCAGATTGAACTCTCTCGTGTACAGTGAGGACAGACCTATTACTGATGAACTTCCCACAATCACTACACTCAGATGGCTTTTCTCCAGTGTGAACGCTTTGATGGTTATTTAGAGTAGAGATTTGCCTGAATGACATCCCACAGTCACTACACTCATACGGCTTTTTGCCAGTGTGAACTCTCTCGTGTACAGTGAGGACAGACCTATTACTGATGAACTTCCCACAATCACTACACTCAGATGGCTTTTCTCCAGTGTGAACGCTTTGATGGTTATTTAGAGTAGAGATTTGCCTGAATGACTTCCCACAGTCACTACACTCATACGGCTTTTCTCCGATGTGAACTCTCTGATGGTTTTTCACAGCAGAGGTTTGCCTGAATGACATCCCACATTTGCTACACTCATAAGGTTTTTCTCCAGTGTGAACTCTCCTATGTCTATTGAGGTTAAAGATACATCTGAAAACTTTCCCACATATATTGCATTCATATTTCACTTCTCCAGAGCAGATACCCAAATGTTGAACAAGGTTCTGGTTGTGGCTGGCAGCTTTTTCACATTCATACCATTGGTGATGCCTGTCTCTATTGAGAAATTCTTCTGAAATCTCACTGCCACTGTGTGGCTCCTCAGTGTTGGGAGTGGCCTGGTTCTGGAGAAGCTCTGAGATGGCTGGGAAGTCTTCCCCAACCTGCCTACTGGATGAAGGAAGCCCTGGTAAGTAGAAGCTGCACCAATTCACAAATGAGGCCCTGTCCACAGCTCCTTTCCAGGGCTTCTCTCCACCGGCTTCCCTCTGTTGCTGGTGAGGGTTTGCACTGAAACACAAGCCTCTCACACATGCATCACTGATAAAGGCTTTCTGCTCAAAGTCTGCTGCTTGTGACTCAGTCAGATGCAGAATATCTTTTAACAATGAGAAACACCTCCCACAGACATGGCTCTTTAGGGTTGCGGAGGCTGTCTTAGAAGCACTGACCTGTGACTCTCCTATGGATACATTCTGCTCAGAACAGGCCTCCACATCATCCGTTTTATGCCAACAACCTGAAAACAGAAAAATAGTGCCGAAATGAATGTCGACGGTGGTGACAGGGAGAAGTGCCTTTACAAAAGTGTGTTGCACTTAACACGTTGATTCCATGCATTTGTCTGACAGTAACATAACTATAGGAAGAATATATAAGATGCTCCTGTGAAGTTCTGTGCTACTGAATAATATAAAACGGGGAAGATCCCAAACAAAATATAAACAAACATGGCAAGCACCCCATGGAATAGAAGCTGGATCGTCTGCTCATTCCTCTGCTAACAGTGTTCAGCTGGGCTTGTCTGATGGTGACATGGGCAAGCTGTGCAGAAGGTTGCTTACATCTTATTCCAAGTAAAATACAAGAAATGGGGTGGTTGTGTTGAGGACTACATAAGCACGTGTGTGCACATGTGCAGGTTAACATTTGAGAATACTGCAGACAGAGCCTTACAGGTGGACAGGGGATGCAAAAAGGCCACAGAGGTAAAGGTAGCTAAAATCCAGGAAGTCACAGATCAAAAGAGAAGTCAGCAAAGTGTCAAGCATGGGAATGAAAAGGTAGAAATGAGCTGCTGCCAGTGGCACTTGAACCTAAACTCTGTTGGACATGAGCAGGTTCCTGGTTTTCTCTAAACACAGCCCTTAGGGCAAAGCTCTACCAGGTGCACCTCAACCGGGCTCGACTACCTCTTAGATCACTGGTTCTCAACCTGTGGGTCGCGACCCCTTTGGTGGTCGAACGACCCTTTCCCACGGGTCACCTAAGACTATCATGCATATCAGATATTTACATTACAATTCATAACAGTAGCAATATTACACTTATGAAGTAGCAACGAAAATAATTTTATGGTTGGGTCAGAACATGAGGAACTGTATTTAAAGGGCCCGAAGGTGAGAACCACTGTCTTAGATCATCCTGCAAGTTCACCCTGTGAAAAAAAAAGACTAGGGTTCTCTTTGCACCTTCTACTGTACAAGCACATAAAACACAAATATTCTGACTTTTACCGAAAGACAACAGAGGTGAGCAGCCAGCACCAGCTCTTATCAACACAGCATGTCATAGCATCCAGGGAACAGAGTATTACAAACAATGGAAGGAATGTCTTACAAGAACCGCACGTGGTTCATGTAGGTAAAAACCATCACCTGGCATAGTCACAAACAGCCTTTAGCTGAGGAAGGGGTCAGAAGTGGAAGCCACGCATGTGGACATAGTCCCCCTCACAGGAAAAGGAAGTTCGAGGTGGGACCCATTAAGGATTCTGCAACAATCCTGATTCCCAGACACTTCCTGCACTATTTGAGGCGATGGGTTTGAGGGTTATTTATGGAGTCTTTTGCTCAGGGATCTCTACACACCACAAGTCAGCACCGGAAGCCACAGCACATTTATAGGACAGTTGGGAAAACTAGCCCATGGTCTGGCGGTGGGAGAGAGAAAGCTACATTTGGAAAAGAAAGGAAGAGAGGACATCACTTCAGGACACTAGGAGAGATGTGAAGGTCTTACCTACAGATGACCTAGGAGCAAAAACTTCCAGCATCACTTTGCAGTACAGAAGTCTCTGCGCCTCATCAAGGAGCCCCCACTCCTCCTGAGAGAAGGCAATGGCCACGTCCTCAAAGTTCATATCCTGTCGTAATGGAGACAGTTCAGTCCATGATCAGCTTCTCTCCTAGGCTTTAATTTCATCATACTTTCCACTCTCCATATCCATCTGTTCCCTCCACTCCCACATCACAGAAAAGAGCAGGCCTTGAATAAATCAGAGTCATTCTCTCCTTATATTCCTACTGATCCTGTGTCTTCCCACAATAGAGCAGATGCCCAGATTGATTGTACCTGACCTCAGGGCTTCACATTTAGAGTCAATGCAATGGGTGTCCCAACATAGGGTACATAGAAATGTTTATCAAAAACACACATGTGAGTGATTTGACACTGGTCTTGTGGAGCAATATCCTTGTTGTCCCACAGATTCCACCTCCAAGACCCCGAAAAACATGGCATCACTCGTCACCCTTTTGATTCCAATCTTAGGTTGCTGAGGCCAACACTTTCCCCACCTTTTCCACATAATTTTTTGTATCCCACTTCTCTCATGCAGCTTCATTCCGAGAGTCACATCTTCAAAGATAACACATCTGTGCCATGAAGAGGAGAGGATGTTTTCTAATCACCGTCTTTTCAACATTCTGACTCGCCTCCTCTGTATGTATTTCTCTCTTACCCTTCTCCCTTCCCCAAGCCAGTAGAGATTTTCCAGCCCAGGTGACACTGATGTATGCTATCCCATTGCTATTGATCACTGTATCAGCCCAACAACAACAGGCAGGTGTGCACCTATATGACACCTAAATTCTGGAACTGGCATGTACTGCCACAACACCCGTCTTTTCAGGAATTACCCATGTTGTGTCATCCAGTTATCACCAGAAACGGACTCAACCTTCATTCCCTCTATGTCAATATCAGGGATCTGTGGCGATGAATTCACACTCCCTCTCCAAGAGCACATCACTCCTTCTCCCACACCTCTCTCACACCTGCACTCCCGTGGCCCCAGCTCCCACAGACATCTCCTTGGTCTTAGTCATTACTCAGCATGTGTTTTCCAGAAAATGCACACCAAATTCAAACAGTATCACGTACTAACCTGAGTCTGATTGTCCAAACACAGCCTTCAGTTCTGCTATGAAGGCCTCCCTCCCAACTTGTTTTTTCCTTCAACCTTGTCTACTGAAAACTACATCAGATCTCAGTTATCCAGAGCCCACCTCTACTGCTGCTGCACTGATGTCTCTTCTCCACTCACACCCTTCAGTACTCAAGTACCACTGCCTACGGTCCTCTACCCCATGCCCACAGATGCCCACTCATGCCCATAAGCAAACCAACCAAACTGGTTGCAACACACCACACCACACCACACCACACAAAGGGTCACAAGAAATTCTGGTGAGTGTTTAAGAAATAAATATGGGGATTGAATGAGCCCGCCGAGCCGCGGCCGCCGTGAGGAACCGCGCGGGCCCCGAGGAGCCGCCGACGCCGCCGCTGCCGCCGCCATGGCCACGGCCATGCCGCTGTCCGGCCGCAAGGGCGGGCCCGCCACGCCGCTGTCGCCCACGCGCCTGTCGAGGCTGCAGGAGAAGGAGGAGCTGCGCGAGCTCAATGACCGCCTGGCGCACTACATCGACCGCGTCCGCGCGCTGGAGCTGGAGAATGACCGGCTCCTGCTCAAGATCTCCGAGCGGGAGGACGTGACCACGCGCGAGGTAAGTGGCATTAAGACGCTGTACGAATCGGAGCTGGCCGATGCCCGCCGAGTGCTGGATGAGACAGCCCGGGAGCGGGCCCGCCTGCAGATCGAAATAGGGAAACTGAGGTCTGAGGTGGAAGAGGCCAACAAAAGCTCCAAGAAGAGGGATGGTGAGCTCACGGTGGCCCAGGGCCGCGTGAAGGAACTGGAGTCCCTATTCCACCGGAGTGAGGCGGAGCTGGCCGCTGCCCTCAGTGATAAGCGCAGCCTCGAGAGTGATGTGGCCGAGCTTCGGGCCCAGCTGGCCAAGGCAGAGGACGGTCATGCAGTGGCCAAGAAGCAGCTGGAGAAGGAGACGCTGATGCGCGTGGACCTGGAGAACCGCTGTCAGAGCCTGCAGGAGGAGCTCGACTTCCGCAAGAGCGTCTTCGAGGAGGAGGTGCGGGAGACACGCCGGCAGCATGAGCGGCACCTAGTGGAGGTGGACAGCGGCCGGCAGCAGGAGTACGACTTCAAGATGGCACAGGCACTGGAGGAGCTGCGAAGCCAGCACGACGAGCAAGTGCGGCTCTACAAGCTGGAGCTGGAGCAGGCCTACCAGGCCAAGCTGGACAATGCCAAGCTGTGCTCTGACCAGAATGATAAGGCCGCCAGCGCTGCCCGTGAGGAGCTGAAGGAGGCACGCATGCGAGTTGAGTCCCTCAGCTACCAGCTCTCCAGCCTCCAGAAGCAGGCTAGTGCAGCTGAGGACCGGATCCGGGAGCTGGAGGAGGCCATGGCCGGGGAGCGTGACAGGTTCCGGAAGATGCTGGATGCTAAGGAGCTGGAGATGACGGAAATGCGAGATGTGATGCAGCAGCAGCTGGCCGAGTACCAGGAGCTGCTGGACGTCAAGCTGGCTCTGGACATGGAGATCAGCGCCTACCGCAAGCTGCTGGAGGGCGAGGAGGAGAGGCTGAAGCTTTCCCCCAGCCCATCGTCACGGGTCACCATCTCAAGGGCCACCTCGAGCAGCGGCAGCAGTGTGTCCATGATGGGACGCTCTGGCCGCAGCAAGCGGAGGCGGCTAGAGACAGAGGAACCACCGGGCACAGGCTCCAGTGGCATCAGCTTGGGCAGTGGCAGCAGCAGCAGCAGCTTCCACCTGGCCCAGCAGGCCTCAGCCTCGGGCAGCGTTAGCATTGAGGAGATCGACCTGGAGGGCAAGTTTGTGCAGCTGAAGAACAGCTCTGACAAGGACCAGTCTCTGGGGAACTGGAGGATCAAGAGGCAGGTGCTGGAAGGGGAGGAGATTGCCTACAAGTTCACACCCAAGTATGTGCTTCGGGCTGGCCAGACTGTCACGGTGTGGGCAGCTGGTGCAGGAGTGGCCCACAGCCCCCCATCGACACTTGTGTGGAAGAGTCAGAACAGCTGGGGCACAGGCGGGAGCTTCCGGACTGTCCTGGTCAACGCCGATGGGGAGGAAGTGGCCATCAGAACGGTGAAACAGTCCTCGGTGGTGCGGGAGACCGAGAACGGGGAGGAGGGAGAAGAAGAGGGGGCCGAGTTTGGCGAAGAGGATCTTTTCCATCAGCAGGGGGACCCGAGGACCACCTCGCGAGGCTGCCGCGTGATGTGAACGGAACACGCCTCATCACACCTTTCTTTCCCCAGAGCCACTGAAGACTATTTTTATATCATTGGCTTTCTTCAGTCATTCACACATTTCTAGAGAATTTTTAAGCAAACTGCCAGGATGTGGGGTGGGTCTCTGTTCTATTCTGTCGGTGGGTTTCTATGGACCCTCCCTCCAACCACTGTCCAGGTGTCTTTCGGTGCCCGTTTCCCGTGGGTTGGACTCCAGGCCTAGGAACCTAATGGCTGATGGGTTTGGTCTTGGAGGCTGGAGGGGCCCACGTACTGCCCCTCCCTCCCCAGTCTAAAGGGGTGGCAGAGAAGCCGCAGGGATTCAGTAGGTGTCCTTTGTGTTATTAAGCTTTTAAAAACCAAAATCAGAGTCCAGGTTCCTGCCTGGTGAGATAGGGGTGTCCCCAGTGGGTTTGGTGGCTCTACCCACCAGAAGGTGGTGTGGGAGCTCTTGGAGTCACAGGTTTTACTGTCCGCCTGGCTTCAGGGTTGTTGCAGCTCCCACTCTGAAGGTGTTGGTGGCAGCAGGGTTTTCCGCCGGTGTCAATCAGGGCACCGTAGGGTAGGGGCTTCTTGTTCCCATGCGGCTGCCTGACAAGACCAGTAGGACAGGAGAGGAGGAAACCTGGGCAGGAGCACTTCCAACCCAAGACGCAACCAGGTCCAGTGAGGGCCCAGTGTGAACCTCGGCAGCACACGCCTCAGGTTCCAGAACCAGGTCCACGTGTAACCACTTCGTGCCTCCTGTCACGAAGAACTGACTTCAGGGTGAGCCCCTGGATGCCCCCCCACATACACCTCGTGCCGGGGCTGAATGCCAGCCTCCCGCCTCCTCACATATATATATATATAGGGTGACCCAAAAAAATGTACACACACACTTTGAATAATTATAAAGGCAGTGTTTATTAAAACACATTTCATTTTCAGAATTGAGCTACCAGCTACTACAGTGTGTACATTTTTTGTGGACACACTGCATTCTGCACATATATCACTGTTCTTGCTTCTATCTGTAACTCCTGCGGAAATTATGTTACTCAGGCCACTGCCAGCTGACCCCTTTAGGGTGGTTCCATGTCACAGGCCAGCTTCTGGCTGCCCAGTGACTCTCTGCATTAGCCTACCGTTTACAGCCCCCACCTAGATACACAGAAGTTATTTTTTTAATGGATATTTATTTTTTTACATTGGTCAGTACTCAGATTGCCGATCCTGCTTCCATGGCTCAGGCCAGCCATGGGTCAGCCCCCAGGGAGCCTGTCCATGAGCTCTGAGCCCGCGGATGGCACACTTCTTCAGAAAGGGCAGCTCAAGTCTTACTTAAACACTCGCTATGAGCCAGGGCGGCGTGCTGCCTGGGCAGCAGTCTCAGAGCACCCAGTGGCTGGCCCTGCGGGTCCCCTGGCTGGGAGAAGCACACCTGCCCATTTGCCCTGCGCACACCCCCAGGCCTGGCTTTCCTTGGGAGTTGCTTACAGTGAGGAGGGGTGGAGCCCAGTGGCTGACAACCTAAATGTGCTGTTGTGTTGAGTTCACCCATAGTCCTCCCCGTGGCCGCCCTACGTTCCCAGGCCTAGGAGGGAAGTGTGTCACCAGGACTCACAGAAGGGTCTGGTGGGCCCCAGAGAGCTTGCCCGCCTGGCAAGGCAGCACCCTGTAACCGCCCCCCCCCCCCCTTCCTGGGAGTGCTTGCAGGGCTCCTGAGGCTGAAGGTTGTGTGCACCCCCCACCCCAGACAAAAGGGGCACTGACATCCAGTGACATTTTGGGGAAATCTGGGAGATCAAAACTGGGTCCTTGAATTTGGGTCTGTGGTTTGCTAACAGTCGCTCTCAGTTACAAGCTCATGGACAGAAAGGGAGAGCCCCTCCCCCTCAGTGCTTGGCAGAGGCCTTGGGTGGAGCTGGGAAGTGGTCCAGGCCACCAGGGGGGAGGGTCATCTGGACCCGGGGGTGACACTCACCAGTAATCAAGTGTTTGGAACCATGGAGCCGAAATCAGTGTGAAATTGCTGCCATGGCCTGGGAAACAGTGCACGTGCCCTTAAACAAGCTTCGCTTTAAGCCACTTACAATGATGCAGAAGCAAGTCCTCTGTCTGAGCCCTTGTCATGTGACTGAACCCAGCACTGGTCCCAGAGAAAAACCAGACCGGCCCCCAGCAGCGGCGAGGGGCGGCCTGCGGGGAGGCGTCTGCGAGTGCACAGCCCAGAGCCCAGCCTGGCGCCCACCCAGGAAGGCATCACTCAGCTGGTTTCCTAGTGGAGACTCTGACAGCGGCCCCTGCAGTTGTGTTCACAGCCCAGCAGAGCTGCTCACCAGGTTTCCCGTCCAGCCCGACACCTCAGCACCACTAGCAGTGGAGGAGGCTTCCAGAACTGGGGCGGGGGGGGGGGGGGGGGGGGGGAGGGGGCCTGCACTTTCATTTCGGACGTATTGGTGGTTTTTAAGGTGCATGCCAAATGTGTGGTCTTTTTTTTTTTTCCCCCTCCAGTGCTTTGTAATATACATTTTCTGACTGGAAACGTTTTGTACAACACTCCAATAAACATTTTGCTTTTAAAAAAAAAAAAAAAAAAAAAAAAAAGAAAGAAATATGGCCCTAACCGGTTTGGCTCAGTGGATAGAGCATCAGCCTGCGGACTGAAGGGTCCCAGGTTCGATTCTGGTCAAGAGCATGTACCTCGGTTGCGGGCATATATACCCAGTGGGGGGTGTGCAGGAGGCAGCTGATCAATGTTTTTCATCGATGTTTCTAATTCTCTATCCCTCTCCCTTCCTCTCTGTAAAAAATCAATAAGCTATTTTAAAAAAAGAATTACGAGTTTAAAAAAAAAAGAAAGAAATATAAACCAGCCACAATCTCACCTTCTTTGAATTACTCTTCTACCTCCAATTAATAAAAGAAAAGGTGATCTACAACTACTCCCTGCTCCATAGTCTTTACTATTTTTTTAAGTAGTCGTCATCTTGAACTACTCCTCAGAGTTCCAGATGGTCATGAACTGGCCTCTGAAATATTTCATACCCTAATAGGAAAAAATAAAAGGTTTCATATTCTTCATGAACACTATTTTTCCCCCTATGAAAATCTGTCAGTTGATGGTGCTTTCTTACCATCAGGTGCTAAATGCAAACCTTTACATCGTCTGTGATTCTTACCTCTATCTCCAATTCTCCAAATTAGAAAATCCAGGTGACTACACAGAAATCATTGATCCATAATGCAACTGCTTCTTCCACATCCACAACCACCACTGTGCTCCACTTACCATCGCACTCACCAACACTATCACAGCAGCCTCCATCTTCGGCTTTCTACCACCATCCTCACACCCATACTGTGCATCGTGCTGCAGGCACAGGGAGTCTAATGAGACCTGGGTCAGATCACCTGCTCTACTGACCAATGACCCCAATGACCCCATCGCCAGCAGAACAGAAACCCAGGTTGTCACAAAGCTCCTCTGCACTTGATTCCTGTCCCACTGTTTCCAGTTCCTATTTTTGAAAAATGGACGCCTGCTGGTCCCTGAATCAGCTGAGTCTTCACTCCAAGCCTTTGCACATTCTGGAACCCACGCACGGAAGGACCTGTCACACACAATTCCACTGGCTGCCAAAATCGGGTGCCACTCATATGACCCTTGACCTGGACTTAGGGTTCTGGGCTTGGTGTCCCTTCAAGGTGCCCAGATCCAAGGTACCCCGAGAAGAGGGGCTGGACAGCCCCAGGACCCCACTATCTCAGAGGCCACGATAGTGTGAGG
>NW_023416347.1:996394-1097287 GCF_014108235.1 Myotis myotis | reverse complement strand
ACTGTGAGCGCTGTGATGTTGAATGAGTTTGGACCTCAGGATGACGGACTTCCCACGATCAAGACACTCATATTGCTTTTCTACAGTGTAAACTCTTCTATGATGAATGAGGATAAAGATTTTTCTAAAAGCTTTTCTACATTTTTTACACTTATAAATCACTACTCTGGAGCAGACAACCTGATGTTGAACAACTTTCTGGTTGTGGCTGGCAGCTTTTTCACATTCAGCCCACTCATCATGACTTCTTCCACTGAGAAATTCTTGTGAAATCTCACTACCCAGTGTTAAAAGTGGCCTGGTGCTGGAGAATGTCTGAGATGGCTGGAAAGTCTTCCCCAACCTCCCTAATGGTTGAAGGCACCCATATTAAGTAAAAGCTGCACTGGGACACAAGTGAGGCCCTGTCCTTATCTTCTTTCCAGGGCTTCTGTCCACTGGCATCTCTCAGTTGCTGGTGAGGGTTTGCAATGAAACAGAAGTCTCTCGCACATATATGTTGTGGATGAAGACTTTCTGCTCAAAATATACTACTTGTAACTCAGTCAGGTCCAAAATATCTTTTAAGACTGAGAAAAAGATGTGTCTTCTGGGTTGCTGGGGCTGTCTTAAAAGCCCTGGCATGACTCTCATGGTACATATACACTCTGCTCAGAATTGGTCTCCTCATCATCTGTTTTATGCCAACAACGTGAAAATAGAAAAATGGTGAGGAACTGAATGCTGAGTGTGGTGACAGGTGGAAGTTCCTTTACAAAAGTGTGTTGCACATAACTAGGTTCTGTGCAATTGACTCAAAACAAAAGATCAATAGGAATGATTATAAGCTACTCCCATGAAGGTCTGGGCTACTGAAGATCACAAAACAAGGAAGATATCAAACAAAATATGACACACGCAGTAAGCACCACGTGGAAGAGAAGCAGGATCTTCAGCTCATTCTTCTGCTAACAGAGTTGAGCATGGTTTTTCTGCTGGTGACATGGAAAGCTGTGCTGAAATATGGTTATGTCTCATTCCAAGTAATCTATATATATAAAAGGGTAATATGCAAAGTGACCCCTCGGGAGTTCGACCAGGAAAATGATCGCTCGCTATGACATGCACTGACCACCAGGAGGCAGTGCGGAACATGGTGGGTGACCAATGGCAGCAGCAGGGCGTGGGCAACGAGGGAAGGAGGAGGAGGGGGAACCATGCGGTGGCAGCGAGGACGGGGAAAACATGCGGTGGTGGCACACGTGTAGCAAGGGATGGAGGAGGTGGGGAGGCAGAAAATCTGATCGGCCATGATCGCCGGCCTGGCCTAGGGACCCTACCCATGGACAAATTTCATGCACCGGGCCTCTACTATTCAATAAATTAGTAGCTGATGTTCAAGAACTATTTAAGCTTGTAGGTGCATCTCATAACACATGTACAGGTCAATGTTAGAGAATACTGAAGATGGAGCAATGCAGAGGAACAGGTGATGCAAAAAGGCCACACAGTTGAAGGTAGTCAAAGGCCAGGAAGTCACAGGTGAAATGACAAGTTAGCACAGTGTCAAGTATGGCAAAAAAAAAAAAAAAAAGTAGAAATGTAGTATTAGCCATTGCGACTAGACAAGAAGAAGAAATAAAAGGCATCCAAATTGGAAAAGAAGAAGTAAAACTGTCCTTATTTGCAGATGACATGATATTATACATAAAAAAACCCTAAAGACTCCATCAAAAAACTATTAGACTTAATAAATGAATTCGGCAATATAGCAGGATACAAAATCAACACCAAGAAATCTATGGCATTTCTATACACCAATAGTGAACTTACAGAAAGAGAGACTAAAAAAGCAATCACATTTACCATCACACCAAAAAAATTAAGATACCTAGGAATAAACCTAACTAAAGAGGTAAAAGACCTCTACTCAGAAAACTACAGGAGGTTGAAAAAAGAGATAGAGGAAGACATAAACAGATGGAAGAACATACAATGTTCATGGATTGGTAGAATCAACATCATTAAAATGTCCATACTACCCAAAGCAATCTATAAATTCAACGCACTTCCCATTAAAATACCAACAGCATATTTCACAGACCTAGAACAAACTCTCCAAAAATTCATCTGGAATAAAAAAGACCCCGAATAGCTGCAGCAATCCTGAGAAAGAAGAACAAAGTAGGCGGGATCTCAATACCTGATATCAAGCTGTATTACAAAGCCACTGTTCTCAATACTGCCTGGCACTGGCACAAAAACAGACATACAAATCAATGGAATAGAATAGAGAATCCAGAAATCCACCCGAACCAATATGCTCAATTAATATCTGACAAAGGAGGCAAGAACTTACAATGGAGTCAAGATAGTCTCTTCAATAAATGGTGTTGGGAAAATTGAACAGATACATGCAATAAAATGAAACTAGACCACCAACTTACACCATACACAAAAATAAACTCAAAATGGATAAAGGACTTAAGTGTAAGATGGGAAATCATAAAAATACTAGAGGAATCCAAAGGCAACAAAATCTCAGACATATGCCGAAGCAATTTCTTCACTGATACAGCTCCTAGACCTAGGGCATTGGAAACTAAAGAGAAAATAAACAAATGGGACTACATCAAAATAAAAAGCTTCTGCACAGCAAAAGAAACCATCAACAAAACAACAAGAAAGCCCACTGCGTGGGAGTACATACTAGCCAATGTTATCACCAATAAGGGTTTAATCTCCAACATTTATAGGGAACTCATACAACTTAACAAAAGGAAGATAAACAATCCAATCAAAAAATGGGCAAAGGACCTAAATAGACACCTTTCAAAAGAGGACATTCAGAAAGCCAAGAGACATATGAAAACATGCTCCAAGTCACTAATCATCCGAGAGATGCAAATCAAAACAACAATGAGGTATCATCTCACACCTGTCAGAATGGCTATCATCAACAAATAAACAAAAGACAAGTGCTGGAGAGGATGTGGAGAAAAGGGAACACTCGTGCACTGCTGGTGGGAATGCAGACTGGTACAGCCACTATGGAAGACAGTATGGAGTTTCCTCAAAAAGTTAAATTTGACCCAGTAATCCCACTTCTAGGAATATATCCCAAGAAACCAGAAACACCAATCAGAAAGGATATATGTACCCCTATGTTCATAGCAGCACAAGTTACCATAGTGAAGATCTGGAAACAGCCTAAGTGCCCATCAGCAGATGAATGGATTAGAAAACTGTGGTACATCTACACGATGGAATACTATGCTGCTGTAAAAAAGAAGGAACTCTTACCATTTGCAGCAGCATGGATGGAACTGGAGAGCATTATGCTAAGTGAAATAAGCCAGTCAATGAAAGAAAAATGCCACATGATTTCACTCATTTATGGATAATAAAGACCATTAAAAACTGATGAACAAAAATAGATACAGAGGCAAAGCAGCATCAAACAGACTGTCAAACTACAGCGGGAAGGCTGGGGAGGGTTGGGGGGCTGGAATGGGGGGTAAGAGATCAACCGAAGGACTTGTATGTATGCATATAAGCATAACCAATGGACATAAGACACTGGGCAGTAGGGGAGGCGGAGGGAATGTCAAGACGGGGGAAAAGAGACATATGTGATACTCTTTGTAATACTTTAAGCAATAAAACAAAATTAAAAAAATAAATAAATAAATAAAAAGAAAAGGTAGAAATGTGCTACTGCCCATGGTACTTGCACCTAAACACTGTTGGAAATGAGCAGGTGCTTGGTATCATCTAAACACCACCCTTACATCATATCTAGCCCACAGTTGCAACTCAATAGGGCCAGGCCTCTTCTGAGACCATCCTGCATGTTCACCCTGTAAAAAATATCAGGGTTCATCCTGCACATTCTTCTCTACAAATACATACAACAGAAATATTCCAAGTATTAATGAAAGATGACAGAGATAGGCAGCCAGCACTGGCCTAGAGCAATTTGGCTTGCAATTGTATTTACAGAAGATAGTATTACAAACAACTGAAGTGTGATCTTGTAAGTACAGTTTAAGGTTCATGTAAGTAAAGACCCTAACCTGGCACAGGCAGTCACCAAGGACCTTTGGCTAGAGGAAGGAGGTAGAAATCGAAGCCATGGATCTGGACAAAGTCATCCTCCCAGGGAGAGAAACAGCAGGTGGGACCCATTAAGCTGTCTATAAGACTCCTGACTCCTAGACACATCCTGCACTGTCTGAGGCAATGAGTGTTAGGGATGTTTGTGGAGTCCTTGGCTCAGGGCTCTCCACAGACCTCACCCATGGCAGCCATAGCACATGTGACAAGACATTGGGGAAATTAGCAGAGTCCATGGTCTGGCTGTAGAAGAGTGAAAGCTACATCAGAGGAATAAAGGAAGAGAGGAGATCATCTCAGGACATTGGGAGAATGTGAAGGTCTTACCTACAGATGATAAAAGTGCAAAAACTTCCAGCATCACATCACAATAGAGAAGTCTCTGAGGCTCATCAAGGAGCCCACATTCCTCCTGAGAGAAGGCAATGTCCACGTCCTCAAAGTTCATATACTGTCATAATGGGGACAGTACAGCCCGGAACCAGATTCACTCCTAAGGTTCCAACTCTGTCATATTCCATCATACACATCAATCTGCTCTCTCCACTCTACACACCAGAGAGGATGCCAGGCCTTCATAACATGAAAGTCACTGTCATCTTATATTTCTAGTGATATTTTGTCTTCCCACAATAAAGGCAGTTGAGCAGATAGAACATAACTGAGCTATGGGATTCACACGTACTCCATACTTCCTCTTGACAGTAGAGTGGGTGTCAAGAACAGAGGGAAGGAAGAGATGTTGGCCATAAAGAGAGTGTGAGTGATTTGATATTGGTCTTGTCAGGCATTACCTTTGTAGTCCCTCAGATTGTTCCTCAAAGACACCAAAAACATGGCATCACACTTCACCCTCAAACCACAATCCCAGGGTGCTGAGCTCATCGCTTTGTACTACCTGCTGCACATAGTTCTTTGAACACTTCTCTCACACAGCTTCATTCCCAGAGGCACAACTTCAAAGGTAATGCAAATTTGCTGTGGCGAGGACGGGTTGTTTCCTAATTACCTTACTTTCCAAAATTATAGATTGCCACCTCCATAATCCATTTCTCTCTTACCCTTCTCCCTTACCCATGCCCGTGGAGATTTCCAAGCCCGGGTAACACTGATGTATGCTATCTCATTCCTAAGAATCAGTGTCTCACCCCCAAGACAAAGGCAGATGGGTAGATAAATGTCACCTAAGCTCTGAACCTGGCAGGTAGTACCAAAACACCCCTCTTTTCAGGCAATTACCCCAAAATAACCCTTATTTTATCATCCAGACTCCACCCGAAATGGACTCTCCCTTCATTCACTCTTATGTCAATGTCAGGGTGCTCTGGCCATGAAGCCACACTCCCTCTCCAAGTGCACATCACTCTCTCTTCCACACCTCTCTCACACCTCCACTCCTACAGTCCCGGACCCCACAGTCATCTCCTTGCGCTCTTACTTATTACTCAGCATGTGTTGTCCAGAGAATGCTTGCCAAGTTCAAACAGGATCACGTACTGCCCTGACTCTGATAGTCCACACTCATAGAGGCAGCCTTCAGTCCTGCTATGAAAGCCTCTCTCCATGACTGTTTTTCCTTCAATCTAACCTATGAAGAACCACAATCAGATCTCAGATACCCTGAACCCACCTCCCCTGGTGCTGCACTTGATGTCCTTTCACCAGTCACAGCCAACATCTCTCCACTTAACCGTTACTCAAGTCCCAGCTGTGGAGGCCCTCTGTACCAAGCCCAGAGAGTCTCACAGATTCAAGTCACTAAGCTAATGCACAAGACTGACTGTTACTCCCCAGCCAGGGCACACTGAGGGTCACAACAATATCCTGGTGAGTGTTTACAGAAATAAATATGTACCAACCCAATCTCCTATTGTTTGAATTACTCTCCAGCCTCCAATTCACCTCACACCCACTCATCTTTTAAAGGCCCTGGCCACTGCAAAACCATTCTCTCTCCCCCACACTCTACATTTCAACTTCTATTGCTATGCTCTGTTCTGGTACCCACCTGCCAGAAAGAGTGGACCAGCAGAAAGCCAGGCTCACAATGTCCCTTCTGAGCTACTAATACCATTATCACAGTGACCATGATTCCCTGTATTAAAGTGATCTGCAGTCCTGAATGATGTGGTTCAGTTGGTTGAGCATAGACCCATGCATTTGTGAGATCTCATGCCTGGGTTGTGGGCTGAATAAAAAACTGGGGTTGTGGAGGCAGCAACCAATCCTTGTTTCTTGCTCATCACTGTTTCTCTGTCTCTCTTCCTCCATTTCTACCTATAAAATCAATCAATCAATCAATCAATCTCTCTCTCCATCCTATCTAATAATAGACAAACATGGTAATTGATGGTACCTTCGCTATGCTTCCCATTGGCTAATCAGTGTGATATGCAAATTAACCACCAACAAAGATGGCAGCTAATTTGCATACTGCAGGCAGGGCGGGACAGCGAGAGCCGCCATCCAGGCCCCGTGTGCGACCCCAGAAGCCGCCTGCCTGCCGGCTGTGATCGGATCCAATCCTGGGCCGCAGGCCGGCCCAGAAGCCCCAGGCCGGCCTCTGAAGCGCCAGAAGCCACCTGATATGGTAGTAACTCTATCAGTAAACACTCTGAAAGTCAGTGGCATAAATGCACCAATTAAAAGACAGATTATGAGGGTGAATAAAAAACAAAACCCACTTTAAATATAAAGACACATATAGATTAAAAGTAAATGAATTAAGCTGCAGCCTGTTTTGCTCAGTGGATAGAGCATTAGCCCATGGACTGAAGGGTCCAGGTTCGATTCCAGTCAAAGGCATGTACCTCAGTTGCTGGCTTGATCCCCAGTCCCTATCAGAGCATGTGCAGGAGGCAACCAATCAATGTGTCTCTCTCTTTCCCTTTACTCTCTCTAAAATTCAATGGAAAAATATCCTTGGGTGAAGATTAACAAAAACAAAGTAAAAGGATTTAAGTAACATTAAAGAGATTATAAGAAAAATATATTCCAAATTTTGTTAGTTGTATAATGGTTATGTTTAAATTATTAACACCTAAGAAACTGGGTGAAGGGTACATATAATATGCTGTAGTATTTTATAGTTTTTTTTTACATGTATGAGATTATTTCAAATTAAAATATTAAAAAATTAAAAATTAATAAAATATTAATTGAAATGTATCTGCATTACATGAAAAATCTCCTAATTGCTTCTAGCATAATTTATTAATTTTTGCTAAAATTTACAAGGGTTCAATTAAAAAATATCTTAATTCTAAATGATATGGGAGAAAATATATAATAGTGCAGTTATAAGCACTTAGCTGAAAATAAAAATTTAAAGAAGTGACTTTAAAGAAGGGATTAGCCAAAGAAAATATATGCACTACCCATGGACACAGACAACAGTATGGTGATAGCCAGAGTGAAATGGGGGGTTAAGAGCTGGGTAGAGGGGGAAAAGGGGGGAAATAGGGACATCCTATATAATAAAAGGCTAATATGCACACTGACTGAACGGCGGAATGACTGGTTGCTATGATGCGCACTGGCCACCAGGGGGCAGACGCTCAATGCAGGAGCTGCCCCCTGGTGGTCAGTGCACTTCCATATGGGGAGTGCCACTCAGCCAGAAGCTGGCTCATGGCTGGCCAGCACAGTGGTGGTGGCAGGAGCCTCTCCCACCTCAGTGGCAGCACTAAGAATGTCGAACTAATGGTTTAGACCCGATCCCTTGGGGGCCTAAGCCTTTAGTCGGACATCCCCCAAGGGCTCCCTGGCTGCCAGAAGGATGTCTGACTGCAAGCTTAGGCCTGATCCCCCGGGGAGTGGGCCTAAGTCGACAGGTGGACATCCCCCAAGGGGTCCTAAACGGTGAATGGGCACAGGCTGGGCTGAGGGACCTCCCCCCAGTGCACAAATTTTTGTGCACCGGGCCTGTAGTGTGTGTGTGTGTGTGTGTGTGTGTGTCTATAGTGTTGTTGTTTTTTTAATCCTATCTGCCAGTTCCTGATTCAGCTCACTCTTCACTCTAAGCTTTTGCATATTCTGGAACCTATACCCTATAGGACCTCCCTTTTGACAACAAGGTCCACGTCATAAAGCCCTACTCCTACCCTTAGGAGTCTGGGCTTATTGTCTGGTCAAAGTCCCCAGGTCCAAGGGCTACAAGAGCAGCTGACAGTCCCAGGACACCAGTATGTCAGAGGCCATAAGTGTGTGAGGCCCTGAAATAAGCTCCTCAAACCCGTACACCATTCAATTCTGCATTTGCGGGAATTCAGGGAAAGAAAATGGTCTGTTTAGAGCCTGGCTACCAGCAGGCTCTATGGCAGAGGTTCTTAAACTGTGGGTCATGACCCCTTTGGGGGTCGAACGACTCTTTCATGGGGGTCGCCTAAGACCATGGGAAAACACATATATAATTACATATTGTTTTTGTGATTAATCCTATGCTTTAATTATGTTCAATTTGTAACAATGAAATTGGGGGTCACCACAACGTGAGGAACTGTATTAAAGGGTCGCGGCATTAGGAAGGTTGAGAACCACTGTTCTATGGGCTCACCTGCTCAGTGCCCTTGCCCAGCCCAGAGGCCAGGTGCCCTCCAGATGCCTGTGTTATCTCGGGGCTCAGTCCTCAGGGCTCACTCTGCCAGCTCCCTTATCATTTACAGGACTTCCCCTTCCTGTCCACAGCTGCTGTCCTCTGTCTTCCAGTCTGTCCTTCCTCTGAGCAAAGTTAGGAAAAGTTAGAATCCGGCCTCAGGAAATTCCCTCTTTTTTTCACAACCCTCTATGGCCCCAGCGTTCTGAGAGTGAAAGTAAAACCGCTCGTGCAAAACCACACCTCATCTCTTTGTTGCCTTTAGACCCACAACAGGCGCGGGTTTTCCTAATCCTCCTGCCTCAGCCCCACCACCGTGTCCTTAGAAGGTGGCACTGCAGCCTGTGGCCCTCTTCCCCCATCACACCCTGTGTCACCCAGGAGACACTCACTGTTCTGGATGCGGCTTCCTGGGCGGCGGGACCTGAGGCTCCGGTCCCCAAGGCTGGGGGGTTAAACGGGGTCAGGCTGCGGGAACGCTGTGGGCAGAGAGGAGTCCCGGAGGCACGGAGGCCCCCCTCCCGGCCTGTTGGTGCCCAACCAGCCTCACACACACCCCGCACAGCAAGGACGCTGCCTCCTAGGCCTCCTCCTACTCACGACCAGTGGGCTGAGGCCTGTGAAGCTTTGAAGAAAGTGAAGAGGTCAAAATGCCCGCCAGGAGGAGGAAGGCGGAAGTCCCGCCCTAACCGGATGCACGGACACCAAAAGTGCCCTTTAGCTCCGCCCACGTGGGCCCATTCCTTTCTGGGTAATGTAGTTTTCTCAAACGCCGACAGGGTGGCTAGGTTCCCAGCCAATGACACTGGAGAATAAAGGTGATTGTTCAGCAAGAGGAACTGGGGAAGGATAAGATGGGACCAGAGGCCTGGTTAACTGGAACAGACTGGCAGATCTCCCAGGAGCGGGGCGTGGGGAGGACTGGGAGAGATCCCCCAAAGAATATATGCACAGGGGAAAATGGGAGACATCTGTAATACTAGCAACAATAAATACATTGTTTTTTAAATTTTTAAATAATATAGTGCAGCTGCTGTGACTCAATGGTTGAGCGGCAACCTATGAACCAGGAGGTCATGGTTGTATTCCTGGTCAGGGAACATACATGGGCTGTAGGTTCAATTCTCAGATAGGGGAGAGGTACGTGCAGGAGGCAGCTAATCAGTGATTGTCTCTCATCATTGATGTATTTATCTCTCCCCCTCTCTTCCTCTGTCCAAAATCAATAAAAATATATTTTTAAAAGTATATACATATATGCATAGTCCATGGACATAGACAATAATGGGGTGAGGGCCTAGGAATGGTGTGGTCAGGAGAGAGGGAAGCAAAGGGAGTGAGGATGGAGGAAACTGGGACTATTTTTAATAGACTCTATAATAAAAAAGATAGTTTGCACACATGGCATGGCTCAGTGGTTGGGCGTGGACCCATGAATCAAGTTATCTCTGGCTGGATTCCAGGTCAGGGCACATGCCTAGGTTCGGGAGCTCCATCCCTGTAGGGGGCACGCTGGAGACAGCTGATCAATGATTCTCTCTCCTCATTGATGTTTCTCCATCTCCCTCTCTCTCTAAAAAATCAATTAAAAAAAGGAATAGTGTTAAGATTGATTTGAGTCAACAACACTGAGGTGAATGAGGGCTATCACATTTCTTTCAAGTTCTCAAAGAAAAATCATGCCTTGGTCTCTCTTTATAGAGGATGTCGCAGGCAGAGCTGTGTTCAGCAACAGGAAGGAGCCTAGAGCGGGTCTGCCTCAGCTTGGTCTGTAGAGTCTGAGTTCATTGCTTCATGTTAGAAAAGATTTCACACCCCGAGTTCAGAAGATTTTGAGGGCACGTTAATTGAAGCTGGGGATAATGAAAAAATGTAGGCCTTCTGATAGAACAAGCAACAGCACAGAGACCAGGCGTGGCTACTTTGCCTCTCTAGGAACATTGTGGGAAATAAATGAGCCCAAGTGAGGCTGCTGTTAGCTCACTGGGCATTCAGAGTAAAGGAGGTCTTGAGAGCAGATTCAGGGATTAGCCCAGGATGAGCTGCCACTGCTCATTGCTACCCTGGTTACAGCCTGAGTGGGATCCCTGAAAGTCATAGAAGAGCCCAGCTGGTGTGGTTCAGTGGTTGACTCTTAAACCATGACCCCGCAGGTCACTGATCAATTCCTGGTCAGGACACATGCTCAGGTGGTGGGCTGGATTCATATTTTGGTGCACGCAGGAAGCAATCTAACAACGATTCTTTCTTATCATGATGTTTCTCTCTTTCTCTCTCTCTCTCCCTTCCTCTCTGAAATCAATAAAAATATTTTGAATGTATGCTTTAAATCAATTATACTTATATCAAAGTTTAAAATGTTTAAAACTTGCCACTTTCTATTATTTTACTATATTATCATGAATGCTCTTGAGTATATTTGTACCTACTGCCTCAGCATGTTGGAAATAATATGTAATGATTTGCTACTGAAATATCTTATCAGGCCCATGTTTAGTGCCATCATTTTATCAGTTTGAAACTGATCATGATGAGAGTATTTTACACCAAGAAAATTGACAAATAGTACAAAACTTAACTTCACTAATGTACTATTGAATGCTTTAACTTAAAATGAATGGTGGAGAATGTTAGCAACATAGATTAAACTTAGAAGTGTATCTTGCAAGTGGGCATTAAATTGTGCATAAGATAAAGTTTGAGAAAAACTGTTTTGCTTTCAGTATTCAAAACATATAGTTCCAATTGCCAATGAAATCAGTTGGGTCTTTAAGGAATGAGTGAAGTGAATACAGATGTCTTAGATGCTCCTATCGGTTAAATCCTAATTTCATTTTAAAAATTGCAAAAATTTCTGACCAAAACTTTCAACAAAAGAGATAAAGACAGCAGAAATAAATGTATAAAGAAATGCTCACTGCCGAAACTGGTTTGGCTCAGTGGATAGAGCGTCGGCCTGCGGACTGAAGGGTCCCGGGTTCGATTCCGGTCAAGGTCATGTACCTTGGTTGTGGGCACATTCCCAGTGGGATATGTGCAGGAGGCAGCTAATCGATGTTTCTCTCTCATCGGTGTTTCTAACTCTCTATCTCTCTCCCTTCCTCTCTGTAAAAAATCAATAAAATATATTAAAAAAAAAAAAAAGAAATGCTCACCATAAAAATTTCTTCTGGAAATGGATTTAAAACAAAACAAGTTAATACTATACTGATTTTTGGGACAACAATTTAAAAATATTAAAATATTGCATGTGTTTACAAGGATAAAGAAAAATTAGAATTTTCATTATTGTGTGTGTCTGGGAAGGCAAAGGGAATGACCATTTTAGATCACAGTTTTGCATATCTTCAAAAGCATAACACGCACCTACACTGTAACATTTAGATAAGTAAAACATTCATTTATATAAAGAACTGAATGCAACATATCCAGAAAATTTATTTATAATACCCCAAACCTGGAAATAACAAAAACCATAAACAGATCAATAGTTAAAGTGTTCATATAGAGAACACAATACTACTCAGCAATAAAAAATAATTAACATTTAACATAAGTATTAGTGTTGAATGTAAAATAACTGTGTATCATGAAGGAGACCAATATTTGTTGAAGAATACATACCTTATAGTGCTTACAATATTATGAAAAATATGAACCTATCTTGTAAGGGAAGAAATGAATAAATGCTTTTAGGGATGGGGAAGGTAGAAGACAGATGATGAAAGACAGGAGGTAAATATAGGGTGTGGTAAAGTAGCTTTAGAGTTGTTGTATGGAAATTAATTCAATAATCCTATATAATAGAAGGCTAATATGCAAATCGACCAAGGAGTCACTATGACACGCACTGACCACAAGGGGGCATATGCTCAATGCAAGAGCTGCCCCTTGGTGGTTAGTCCACTCCCACAAGGGTAGCACCACTCAGCCAGAAGCTGGGCTTATAACTGGAGAGTACAGTGGTGGTGGCAGGGGCTTCTCCCACCTCCAGGGCAGTCAGACATCCCCAGAGGGCTCCCGGACTGCAAGAGGGCAGAAGCCGGCCTGAGGCACCCCCCGAGTGCATGGATTTCATGCACCAGGCCTCTAGTTCATAAATAATAATGCAAGTATAAACTCTTCCCTCGCCATTGTAGTTCAGTAGGTTGGCACCATCCCTTTCCCTGAAAGGTCACTGGTTCCATTCCAGGTCAGGGAATATACTTTCCTGGATTCCCTTTAGGTGGCATACAGGAGGCAGCTACTTGATGTTTCTCATTTCTCTCTCTCTCTCTCTCTCTCTCTCTTTCTTCATCTCTTTTTAAAAAGTCAATGGATATATTTTTAAATATATAGAATACTTATTTTATCCTCACCTAAGGTTTGTTTGTTTTTTTCTCATTGACTTCTATATAGAGTGGAATGGTCAGAGGAGGTGGAGAGAAAGAGAGAGAGAGAGAGAGAGAGAGAGAGAGAGAGAGAGAGAGAGAGAGAAATCCTCAAGAGAGAGACACATCAATTGCTTGCCTCCCTTATGTGCTCTGACATGGCCTTATGATTAAACCCACAACTGAGGTCTTTGCCCTTGACCATAATGGAACCAGGGACCGAACTGGAGCCAAAGCTCTAACCACTGACTTAACTGGCCAGGTCTTGCAGTCTTTCTTAAAACACAGGAATCCAATAGGGGCATCTTGGAAGCTGATTTTGGCTTTCTAAAGATGATTTCTTCAGATAGATTTATTGTAAATGTCCAAGGCTGCTCATTATCTCAAATTTCATTTCTTTTATTCCATATCCTGTCCTGTTGTTGTGATTTTGGCCAGATCCTCTGAAATTCTGTGGATGCTTATCGTCAATTCTGCCTCTGTGTATGTCATTTTCCTCTGAGGTACTATCATTGTGGTGAGTATACTAAAGTACCTTACAGATACACTTTTAAGCAAAAGTGTACGCCGCTGGTCTTTTTATTTGCATGCAGTTCTGAAGATTTCCCTCGTTTACAAAGTACCCATCGGAAGGCAGCCTGGGGCTCAAGGCAAACTGTGCGGCCTCCTGCAGAGAAGGTCAACTCTGTCCACAGGGCCCACAGTGCAGCCATGACCCCGCTCTCTGATCCTGGTTGTCCAAACCAACCACAGTGACTCTCTTCAGCTTCCTGGTCAAAGCACATGCTAAGTTGTGGGTTCCACCCCAATAGGGGGCCTGTAGGAGGCAGCCTATCGATAATGATCTCTCATCATTGATGTTTCTATATCTCTCCCTCTCTCTAACCTCTCTGAAATAAATTAAAACATTTTTTAATTTCTTTATTGATTAAGGTATTACATATGTGTCCTCATCCCGCCATTACCCTCCCAGACACTCCTACTCCCTGCTGTCTGTGTCCATTGGTTAGGCTTATATGCATGCATACAAGTCCTTTCGTTGATCTCTCCCCCTTACCCCCACCCTCCCCTACCTTCCCTCTGAGGTTTGACAGTCTTATCAATGCTTCTCTATATCTGGATCTGAATGCAATTTATAATCAACTAGTAGCCCGGTGCACAAAAATTTGTGCACTCAAGGGCGGGGGGGGAAGTCCCTCAGTTATTAAACATTTATCGGCACAACACTGACCACATTGGTGGTGGTGGTGGTCTTGTCAGAATGTGTTATATTATGCAGATGAACATCTATTTAAACAGATTTGATGTAGATATTTTCAAAGATGGAAGAATTGTCCCTGTCAACTATTTTAATTGATTCATATCTTCACTAATTGTCATCATTGCAAAGTTTTCAGTCCCCGTATGGATTGCTGGATATAATAGGTCATGCACTGTCCCTGTCCTTTGTAGCCTTTGTTACCTTAAGGACTCTAGTTTTCCATTTATATGTTTAAGTACCAACCTTACTGGCTTAAAAATGTAAGCTTTTAACACTGCTCTCTCTGTTCCGTATCCTTCCGAAGAAAAGTGGAGTTGGGTTGCAGCACAGGAGAGAAATTCAGAAGGGGAATATTGAAGTAATGACTGCAGTAGGAGAAGAGGGAACTTGTTTCCCTGGCCACAGGCGCTGGTGCCCTGGACCACAGGGCTGGCAGCTCTCCGGGTGGCTGCAGCCTGGGACCTCTGGCCGGCAGCTTATCCATCTCCTGGGCTGCAGCCAGCCCCAGGCGCTGGCGCCTGGACCAAAGGTGGGCGGCTTCTACTTCTGGGGGCTTCTTCTTCTTCTCAACCATTGAACCACACCAGCCCGGTTATCCCACTCAGCCTGCAACTGGGGCAGCAATGAGCAGCGACAGCTCATCGTGAGATAACCCCTGAACTGACGCTCAAGGCCTTCTTTTCTCTGATTCTCCAGTGAGCTTACAACAGCGCCCCCATTTGGCTCATTTATTTCCCACAATGTTTCTAGGAGCCAAAGGACCCTCATCTGGTCTCTCTGCTGTTCCTTGTTCCATCCTAAGGCCTAGTTTTTCTTCATCATGCCCAGCTTTAATAAATATTCTCTCAAAATCTCTGAACTTGTTTTGTGAAATTTTTTCTGCATGAAGTCAAGAACTCAAACATTAAAAAAAAAAAAAAAAAAAAAAAAAAAAAAAAAAAGAACTCAAACATTGCAGGCCAACCTGAGGCAGACCCACTGCAGGCTTCTTCCTGTTCCACAACACATTTATGCCTGGGACATCCTATATAAAGACAGAGAAAGGCATGAATTTGCTTACAAGACTTGGAAGAAAATGCCATGACCCACACTCACTTTGCTTTTGTTGAGTCAAATCAATCATAACACTATTCATTTTTTTAAATGTCTTTCTTGATTTTTTAGAGAAAAAGGGAGAGGAAGAAACATCAATGATGAGAGAGAGTCATTGACCAGCTGCCTCCAGAATTCCCCCTACTGGGATGGGGCCCCCAACCTGGGCATGTGTGTTGACCTGGAATTGAAACAGCGATATTTTGGTTCATGGGTCTACACCCAAACACGGAGCCACGCCAACTGTGAACACTCTTCTTTTTTATTGTTCACTCTATTATAGATGTTCCCAATTTTTGTCATACTCTTCCCCATTTTTCTCCCTCTACCCTGCCCCACTGCTTCTAGGCTCTCACCACATTATTGTATATGTCCATTATTGTATATGCCTGTGCATATGTTGTGCCCAGATTTCATGATTCCCAAGAACCCACAGGGAGCCAGCGAGTCCGATGCAAAAGCAAAGAGTCATTCATTTCAAACCTAGGTTTGGCTCCCCTGCCACACTCACCGATGCAACGGTAAGCTCCAGTGGCCGAGAGAGAGCAAACTCTGTGTGGAGAGAGGTTTTATAGGGGTTTGGGGTAAGGGGAGGAGAAAGGACTGTGGGCCCTGCCGATTGGCCAGGCGCGAGTCGGTGTCTCGTTCATAGTGATGGCGTGCACTTCCCTTGACTATCTTCCGGGAAGAAGCTTGCTGAGCACATGGCCAAGTTAAGATGGAGGGCATAGCCCTTACCCTGGGGCAAGGTGAAGGGCGTAGCTCTTACCCTGGGGTAAGGTGGAGGGCGTAGCCCTTACCCTGGGGCAAGGTGGAGGGCGTAGTCCTCGCCCTTTCACATATAAGTTTATAATTTTTAAAAATATTTTTTATTGTTTTTAGAGAGTGGAAGGGAAAGGGAGAGATAAAAACATCAATCATGAGAGAAAATCACTGATTAACTGCCTCCTGCACCTACCCAGCCCCATACTAGGAATTAAGCCTGCAACCCATGGATGTGCCCTGACCAGGAAAAGAACCAGTATTACATGGTGAAGTATGGTAGCAACCATCTCAGGTGGAAATTATAGTTTAACTTTAACCCTGATGTTTGGCTTATGTACCTATTTGCTTTGTTTAACAATGGACAGGTTATTTTGATTTTCTGAATTATATAAATCATCCCATTTGATTAAATGCCTTATTGATTGTAATGTGAATATCCCATGGGTTGTGATCATACTGGTCTTAGAAAGCACATTTTTCCTTCACCTGGGAAGGACAGCACAGTTATCCCAAGGTCAGAGGGCTCTGGACCCCAAACTGTAATTTAGATAACATGCCGAAGTTTAACCCAGGTTACCCAATGGCTCTAGATAATGTGTTTATAACATGTTGTTTAAACTGCTTTTTGCAAACTAGGTTCCTCATTCCAGACCCAAGGGCTCTAGATAATGTATTTCTGTCAATTCAGTGACCCCAAGACCCAAAACTATAATTAACATGCTTAATTCTGCTTCTGTAAACTGCTTTTTGTGAGCCAGGTTCCTCATTCCAAACCCTGGGATGTAATCAATATCTTTGTGATTTTTTGCCTATATAACCTTGGAGTTGCGACCACCTTGTTACTATGAGATTTGGGGAATGGCCCCTCATAGCCCTGGATTGCAATAAATATGACTCTTTAATTCGACTTCTTGAGGCGTCCTTCTGTGATTCGCAGGGTACATTACAACAATGACCTCATCATTTGCAGAATATAATGAACAGCATAAACCAGGGGTGGGCAAACTTTTTGACTTGAGGGCCACAATGGGTTCTTAAACTGGACCAGAGGGCCGGAACAAAAGCATGGATGGAGTGTTTGTGTGAACTAATATAAATTCAAAGTAAACATCATTACATAAAAGGGTACGGTCTTTTATTTCAATAGTTTTATTCATTTCAAATGAGCCGGATCCGGCCTGCGGGCCATAGTTTGCCCATGGCTGGCATAAACTGATGAACAAAAAGAGATTCAGAGACATAGGAGCATTGAACAGACTGACAAACTTCAGAGGGAAGGCAGGGGGTTGCGGTGGGGCAGTGGGGGGGGGGGGAAGGGGGGGTAAGAGTTCAACCAAAGGACTTGTGTGCATGCATATAAGCAGCACCAATGTACACAGACTTTAGGGAGGTGAGGGCATGTACTGAGGAGTGGAGGTGGCTGGGGAGAAGCCAATGGAGGACAAAGGAGACATATCCTATCTAATAAAAGACAAAAAGGGTAATTAACCATACCTCCGCTACACTTCCCACTGGCTAATCAGGGTGATATGCAAATTAACTGCCAAGAAAGATGGCGGTTAACCGCCAACAAAGATGGTGGTTAATTTGCATACATGGGCACAGTGGTGGGAGGCCATAGGGAAAGGACGGTGATTGGAAACACAGGCAGCAGGCAAGAGCCGGGAGGCACTGCCCCTGGCCCTGGATCAGAGAACCGGCCGCCTTTGCCTGCCCCCCTGCGGGTGATCGGAGAAGCCGGAGGGGGGCAGGGAAGAGGCAGGCGCCTGCCTCTTCCCTGGCCGCCCCTACCCTGATCTGCAACCGGAGATCCCACAGCAGGAAAGCGTGGCCTCTAGCCAGCCCCCGTGTGTGCCTGCCTGTGGGATCATGGTGGCGATCACGGAGCAGGAAAGGGTGGCCTCTAGCCAGCCCCCGTGTGAGCCTGCCCATGGGATCACCACAGCAATCACGGAACAGGAAAGGGTGGCCTCTAGCCAGCCCCCGTGTGCACCTGCCCCTGAGTTGCCTTGGCGATCCCACAGCAGGAAAGGGGGGCCTGCAGCCAGCCCCACTGTGGGCCGGCCTGTGGGATCACAGCAGTGATCACAGAGCAGGAAAGGGTGGCCTGCAGCCAGCCCCCCTGTGTGCCTGCCAGTGGGATCGCCCTGGAGATCCCACAGCAGGAAAGGGCTCCCCACCCTGGCCAGAGCTCAAGGGAGACTACAACATGCAGTGGAGGCCAGGAGCCTGAGAGATCAACAGAGAAGGGGCCTGCTCCAAGCCTCCAGGGTGTGGCTGGGGGCAGGCCCCCAGCAGACACACACACACACACACACACACACACACACACACACACACACGGGACGCCTGCTCCTTGCCTCTGCTGCTGGACTGTGGCCATCAGTAGGACATCCACTGAGGGCTCCCGGACTGAGGGGCAGGCTTGGCTGAGGGAACACCATCCCCCAGTGCACGAATTTCGTGCACCGGGCCTCTAGTGTAATTATATATGTAATACTTTCAACAATAAAGAATTTTAAGAAATAAATAAAACCAAAAAAAAAAAAAAAAAAAGAATCATGACCTCCTGGTTCATAGCTTGAGATTCAACCATTGAGCCACACCAGCTGGGCTATATTATTTAAAAAAATTTTTTTTAAGTACATGTATTTTTTATTGCTAATAGTATTGCAGATGTCTCCCATTCCCCCCCCCCCCCCCCGTATATTCTTTGGTGGATTCCTTGCATTGCTCCCCTCCCTCTTCACCTTGGAGATGCCTCAGTCTATTCCAGTTAGCCAGGCCTCTGGTCTCATCTTGTCCCTCTCCAGGCATCACTCTGTCTGCCACAACACCTTTATTCCCCAGGTTATTGGCTGGAATGCTAGTATTCCCCGGGCTGTGGAGAAAACTACATTACCCAGAAGGAAATGCGCCGACGTGGGCGGAGCTAAAGGGCATTTTGGTTTCTGTGCTTCCGGATACCGCGGGACTTCCGGCTTCCTCCTCCTGGTGGCCATTGTAACTTTTTAGGTCTTTGTCCGCAGACCCCCAGGCTTCAGGGCGCTGGTCGTGAGGAGGAGGCGGCCTGGGAGGCAGCGCGCCTGCTGTGCGGGGTGTGTCTGAGGCTCCTTGAGCACCAACAGCCCGAGATTGGGGTCCCCGTGCCTCCGGGACTCCTCTCTGCTCACAGCGTCCCCGCAGCCGGACCCCATTTCACCCTCCAGCCTTGGGGACCGGCCTCTCAGGTCCCGCCGCCCAGGTCCCAGCGCTCAGAATGGTGAGTCCCTCGTGGGTGACACAGGGCTGATGGGGGAAGAGGGTGAAAGGTGTTATGGAGTGAATTCCCAGACAAAGAGCCACAGCGTTAATTGGGTTTAAATTACAGCCTTTATTCACGAATTCGAATTCGGGCTCAAGCCTTAGCTGACGCAGCAGCAGGCAAGAGCTCCGAGTATTAGTTGCAAGTTGCTTTTATCCCCTCGTTCTGGGGAGCTATTTTGCAAAAGCTATTGGCTGATCTTTCATCTGCAAAAGCTATCTTTATTTCGGGGTAACTGGCAGGATATGGCTGGTGCCCTGGGTCCGAGAAGCAGGATGTGCGGGTTCGTGGGTAAGCTAGAAAAACAGCTGGCAGCTGTTGTAAATGGGGTTATCTAATTTAAAATTTTTCTACTCTTCTATAATTTAGTCTATTGTTCTTGACCTGAGGCGCTTCTTACAAAAGGCTGCAGGGCCACCTTGTAAGGACGTGATGGTGCGACTGGGCAGGGAGGACTCGGGAAACCCCGCCTGTTGTGGGTGTAAAGGCAACAGAGAGACGAGGTGAAGTTTTGCACGAGGAGTTTTACCTTCATTCTCAGGACGCTGGGGACATGGATGTTAGGGCCGCGGGGAGGGACACACGGGGCCAAAAAGGGAGAAGAATCATGGATTTATTAGGCCACCTGGAAGGGGACTTGAGAGGCAGAAGCTGGTCCCGAGGCTGCCACAGCGTCACTTGTCTGGTTTTGCTGCTTTTCTGGGCCTGGAGCTGAAATACCTGAGGCCTGATGTGATCTTTAGGGAGGAAAAAGTCAGGGGTCTTAGTTGCCTGACGAGTTATTTGCTAGAAGAGGGGAGGTACCCTGGGGGCGAGGTTCTTGTTTCCCAGTTTTGCCCCTTGCTGGCATCCAGAGCTTTCTTGTAGGTCCTGAGACAGGATTTCAAAACAGGATAGAGCAGTGGTTAGGCCCCCTGTGCCAGTTCCATCCTCTGCTGTGATGTCCAGGGTCATGAGGAGAGGGATTATCTGAAATGCCCTCTTGAGTCGGATATGGTGGGGCGACCCTGGTTCTAGGCCAGCTTTTTATTCACAGAAACCACAAAACGGTTGGCTAAACACACACAAAGTTACCCGGGATACAGAGTACATACTGGAAAAACCACAGCAGGGAGCCTTGCTCTGTTTGCCTAAGAAGCTGCAAGAGGAAGCATTGTGCTAGCCTTGTGGAGCTCGGTCTCACCTGACTGGAGCGTGACCTTCTTCCTCATTCTATGTCAGCCAGTTGCCTTTATTTTATTTTACAAGAGGGGCTTAACTGTAACAGTACAGAAACCAAACAGCAGGGTTAGAGTTAAACTACAGTTTCTACCTGAGATGATTGCTACCATACTTCAAGACTTAATGAAGGAATTTTCCTTTTTCTACCTTGTTTGGGGCAGGTGGGGGTGTGTAAGTTCCACAGGATGTTCAGAGTGGAGGAGACCTGTTGAGTTATTTGAGATATGAAAGCAGGTCCTTTATCTGATTGTAATGAGGTGGGGAGCCCAAATCTGGGAATGATGTGCTGAATGGGAGCTTGTGTGACCCTGATGGAATTTTCAGAAGCAGTGGGGAATGCTTCTACCCAGCCTGAGAAAATATCTACGAGGGTTAAGAGATGTTTGTTTTGTTTTTTTATAGGTATGCGAATGAAGTCAGTTTGCCAGTCTTGTGCAGGGATTTGGCCCCTTGCCTGATGAGTGGGGAAAGAAGGAGGTCTGATCTAACCTGTGCTTGGGGAGATCGTGAGTGACAAGTAGAACAGGTTTTGGTGACATCCTGCAGTAGGAAGGCTAGGCTAGGACAGGTGATGAGGGGTTGCAGGAGTTGTAAATGTATCCTATACGTAGGGAATTGTGAATAGCCCATAAGATATCACAGGCCTGTCCCTGGGGAAGGATATATTTTCCCTGAAATTTTAACCATGGATCTTCCTGCATAGCCCCAAGAGCTACTAGGGACTGAAGTTCCTCTGGAGAGTATTTGGGTGTTTTATGGGGTGTAGCTAAGAGTTGGGGAGACGGAGGCTTCCTCTGAGCTACTGTCTCGGCCTCCTGTCTGCTCTGTTATTTCCTCTCTTATGGAATCTCTCCCTACTTGGTGGAGGGCCCAGATTGCGGTCTGATTTCCAGTGGCCTTCCCTTCTTCATCGTGGGCAGGGCACAGCTGGGGATCTCGGGTTTGAGAGGACTTGGTCCAGTGTCCTTCCTTGTTGCATTTGAAGCAGGGGCCCGGAAGAGGCTTAGCACCTGACTTACCCTCGGTTGGAGGACCAGTACATTATCTGGGGTACTTGAGAGTGGTGGCTAGGAGCTGAAAGGCCTTCACGTGGACCTCAACCTTGGCCTGATCTCACCTTTGTTTTTGGATTTGGGTCTCCTTGTCTCTATTATTAAAGACCTTAACAATCAGGTTAATGAGGTCTTTTTGAGGCATTTGTGGACCTGTGTCTACTTTTTGAAGTTTATGGTGTGTGTTGGGGGCTGATTGGAATATAAAACGGCTGTTCAGAAGAAGGGCTCCCTCTGAGGAGGTGCGTTCGAAGGTGGTAAATGTGTGTGAGGCCTCCGTGAGGCTGGAGAGGAGAGCTGGGTTTTCGTCAGGGCTGAGTGATTTCATTAAGTTTGTCATAATTGACCACCTTAATGGCGGCCTTTTTGAGTCCGACAATGAGACAGACCACAGAGCCTGCGCCCTGGAGAACTGACCTGATAATTTCATCTTTGGCCACCGAGTCCTGTCTACAGAGGGCACGGCATGGTCCTGAGCTGCTAGTCAGATGTGCTCCTTCTCCTCTGGGGTGAGAGAGGATGACAGGGTAACTCAGATGTCATGCCAGGTGGTCATGGGACTGGGTCCGGTACTTAAATTCCTGAGTAAAGGTGGTCGGGTCGGTGGAAAACGACCTGAGATGCCTCTCAATCTGTGCGAGGTCAGACATGGAAAATGGGATGTGTACCCAGCCAGTACCCTCAGTTCCTGCTCCCTCCCTCAGGGGTAGAATGGGCGCAGGAGTAGAAGCAGCTGTTGAGGAAGGCAGTCTTAGGGTGGCCTGAGAGCAAGTGTAAGGTGGGAAAAGGCTGTATTGGAGCTCGAGTTCTTGGGATTTGGGCTCTCAGGGGCTGGGGGAGAAGGTGGTTGCTGGTTCGGAGGGTCCGAGTTTTGGGAATCTACTGCAGATGTGGGAAGTGATGTGTTAGGAGATGGAGGTTGGTGGTCTGCTGGGTCACAAGTAGCTTCAGAATCAGAAGTGTTAGGGGTATGATGTTTTGTGTGAAGGAGAAAGATCTCATGGACAGAGCAGAACTGAGAAAGAGGATTGGGACTGAAGAGTGAAAATGGTCTGGGCATAGGGAATCTCTGACCATTTTCCATTGCAGTGACAGCAGTTATCTAAATTGTGCAATGTGCTAAAACTAAAAGCGCCATTTTTAGGCCATTGAGACTTATCTAGTTTATATTGTGGCCAAACAGTGTTACAAAAGAAAATGAGGTGGTTGGGCATGATCTCTCCCGTGAGTGTGCAGAGGGAGTATAGTGTGGCCCACGAGAGAGGAAGAGTGAGGGACAGACCACAAATCTAAAGGTGACTCTTTAGGTCAGGCATCCCCCCAGTTAAACAAATCACCATGAGAAATGAGAGTGACCCTTTGGACTGGGCACCCCCAATCCAGAAGGACCCAAAGCCAAATGGCTGAGGAGTCTTCTGGCCTAGCGCTAGGACTTTTAAGATAAGAGACTTTGGAGAAGTCAGTGAGAGAGAGAGGGCAGAAGACTCCAGATGAGGGAAATTGTGGATCGTCACTCACCTAGAGAAGATTGGCTGGTGTGGGATGGAGGGTCAGCAGTGGAGAAGGAGAGGTTCCCGATCCGGCTTAATCCTTGGCTGGCTCGGGAAGGAGGGCTAATCCAGGCTGGCAATCAAGTCACTGGAGTAGGATTTGGAGATAAGCCCAGGTTGAGCTGCCACTGCCTGCTGCTGTCCAAGTAGCATACTTAGGGTGACTGGGGCGATGGCTCCCTATCCCCATAGAACCCTCCCAGGTTTCCGCACCAAATGTTAGGATTACAGAAGGAGGAACGCACGAGGTCAAAAAAGGGTAAAGAATTATGAATTTACTAGAGGCCTGGTGCACAAATTTGTGCATGGGTGGGGTCCAGCTGGCCCACCCCGATTGGGACCAATTGGGGCCGGGCCAGCTGGGGGGAGGTCAGCCGGCCGGCCCCACACCCGATCGGGGTGAGGAGGGCCGACTGGGGTCTGGGCCAGCCAGGGGGAGAGGACACAGGCGGTTGGCTGGCCCTGCCCCCGATTGTGGTTGGGGGGCCGATCGGGGCCACAGTGTGCATCAAAGCAACTGGTTGTTCCAATTGTACTGGCATCCTAGTCATTTGGCTTTTATATATATAGATTAGGTCATCTTGATACCAGAAGGGATGAGCCCCAAAAGGACACCATCACCCAAAGACCGGGAGTCAGAGGTTTTTAAAGGACTCTAGGTGGGCTTTTTCTGGGCGGGGAATTCTCTGTTTAAGTCTGGATTCTGGGAAACTCTGGAGGGGAGAGATAACAGTTTTAGCAAGTGGAATGTGGTCTAAGCAATTAGAATGTCCATTATGAAATGGCATAAAGGTCAGTTCCCAGGGGAGTGGGTATCGATTCAATTATTTGATGAGACCTAACAAAAGATGGTTGTGAAAAAAAAGGGGGGGGGGAACTTTTTCTGAGGTAGGATTCTAACTTTTCCTAAAATTGCTCAGAGGAAGAACAGACTAGAACAGCCGTGGGCAAACTACGGCCCGTGGGCCGGATCCGGCCCGTTTGAAATGAATAAAACTAAAAAAAAAAAAAGACCGTACCCTTTTATGTAATGATGTTTACTTTGAATTTATATTAGTTCACACAAACACTCCATCCATGCTTTTGTTCCGGCCCTCCAGTCCAGTGTAAGAACCCATTGTGGCCCTCGAGTCAAAAATTTTGCCCACCCCTGGACTAGAAGATAGAGGACAGAAGTTGTGGACAGGAAGGAGAAGTCCTGTAAATGGTCAGGTAACTGGCAAGAGTGAGCACTGAGGACTGAGCCCTGAGATAACACAGGCATCTGTAGGGCACCTGGCCTCTGGGCTGGGCAAGGGCACTGAGCAGCCTGAGCCCATAGCTCTCAACAGACTATTTTTTTCCCCCACGAATTCCTGCAAATGCAGAATCAATTAGGTGTATGGGTTTGTGGAGCTTATATCAGGGCCTCACACACTTGTGGCCTCTGAGAGAGTAGAGTCCTGGGACTGTCCAGCTGCTCTTGTAGCCCTTGGACCTGGGTAGTTTGAAAAGACACTAAACCCAGAATCCTAAGCCCTGATTAGGGCTTCATGAAGTGGACCTTGTATTTCGCAACCAGTGTAATGAGTGGGAGGTCCTCTAGAGCATAGGTTCCAAAATGTGCAAAGGCTTGGAGTGAAGAGTGAGCTGACTCAGGCACCAGCAGTTATGTTCTTGGAAAAACTAATATAGATATATAGATATATTAGATGCTGAAAGGAAGAGAGAGGGAGAGAGACAGAGAAACAGTGATGAGCAAGAAACAAGGATCAGCTGAGGCCTGCACAACCCCTATGGTGGATCCAGTTCACAACCCAGGCATGTGACCTCAGTGCATGACTCTAAATACTCACCAGGATATTGTTGTGACCCTCAGTGTGGCCTGACTTGGGGAGTAACAGTCAGTCTTTTGGGTTAGCTTAAAGGCTTGAATGGTCATCTGTGAGACTCACTGGGCATGGTACAGAGGGCCAGCGCAGCTGGGACTTCAGTCACGGTTAAGTGCAGAGATGTTGGCTGTGACTTATGAAAGGACATCAAGTGCAGCACCAGGGGAGGTTGGCTCTTGTATCTGAGATCTGATCGTGGTAAAACAGTCATGGAGAGAGGCCTTCATAGCAGGACTCAAGACTGCCTCTATAAATGTGCACTATCAGTGTCTGGACAGTTTGATTCTGTTGGAATTGGCAAGCATTCTCTAGACCATACATGTTGAGTAATAAGTAAGAGGGCGAGGAGATGACTGTGGGGTCCGGGACTGTGGGAGTGCAGGTGTGAGAGAGGTGTGGTAGAGAGTGATGAGCACTTGGAGAGGAGTGTGACTTTATGGCCAGAGCACCCTGACATTGACATAGGAGTGAATGAAGGGTGAGTCCATATCTGGTGGTGCCTGGAAGATAAAATAAGGGTTATTTTTGGGTAATTGCCTGAAAAGAGGGGTGTTTTGGTGCTACCTGCCAGGTTCAGGGCTTCGGTGACATTTATCTACTCACCAGCCTTTTGTTGTTGGGGGTGACACACTCATTGTTAGGAATGAGATAGTTAGGAATGAGATAGGAATGAGGATGAGGCATGGGAGGCAACAGGCAGGTTTGAGGCCTGCTGCTTCACACAGTCCTCTCTGCTACAGAGTGTGACTCAGCCTCACCCCATTTATCCCTCCAGCCTTGCCTGCGGGTGTGTCTCAGGTCCTGCAGCCCTGGTCGCTGCATCCAGAACAGTGAGTTGCTTGTGGGTGACACAGGGTGTGATGGGATGAAGAGGTTGACAGGGTGCAATGCCACTGTGTAAGGACTGGGTGGTATGACTGAGCCAGGAGGATTCGGGAAACCCAGGCCTGTTTTGTGTCTTAATGCAGCCAAGAACATGAGGCCAAGTTTTCCATGATGAATTTTACTTTCCTTCTCAGTGTGGATGAAAAGGGGGCACATCCTAACCTGACTATCTCAGGGAAGGCCTACATGGCCGCCATGCAAACTCAGAGACCTAAATAACCCCAAAGGAAGGTCTGAAATTAAAACTTAACTAAATGCTGTTTGTGGCAAGTAGTCATGTCCTAGGCTAGATTCTTTTCTGACAAAAGTCAATCTTTACCTAACTAAGCCTGTCTGTTGTTTTTTGTATCTATGACAACATATGATTGGAATGTCAAGGTAACTTGTAACTCCCTTTTTCTGGACCCTTCAGGGAATAACCAGTGGGCCAGGGTGGAGACCACAAATTCATTCATTGTTATTATTATCCTGTTAGTGACTGTTAACTATCCTCTACAAACCTATGTAAAACAGCATAGGTCTATCATTTTACTTTTTATCTAATCCCAGAGGTTTCCCTACTTTACTTGCTCTTGCCTCCCTAATCTATTACCATCGGATTTCATGTAGCCCACTCACATTTCCTCCTTTGACTGCAGTGTAAAAAAATAAGGAGAAAAAAAAAAACACCATTCTCTGGAGCATTATCTCAAAACTTTGAGATTCTGCTTTTGGCCAATTGTATTCAATTTTGCTAAAATAAACCACAAAAATTCTTTAAAGTTTTGAATGTTTGTTACTGTTGTGGAACTCGAGTGACAGAATGACCAGAACTCCAGACTGATTAAAATTTAGACACTGGCCAGTGTCCACTCCTCCACTCGGGAAGCCCAAGAGAGAAGCGGCCCCAACCATCTGCAGAGTTCAATATTTAAAGGGGACAACTACATTCATGTTCAGGTTCCGCATAGCAAGCAAAGCCAAGTTACAAAAGCTAATTGTGTAGTTTTAGCCAAGCTATTCATCCTCCTGTTATTCATTTCTGGGTAACTTAAAGGTTAGGACTATTCTTAATTTTGATCTGTTTGTTCTTTGTGGGCCATTGCTCAGGTTTGTGAGCTCAGGCTGTCAAGCTGCTGAGGTGGCTAGGTCATTAAGCAGGCCTAAAAATTTTCCTACTCTGTAGCATTACATTAAGATCAGGAAGGTGGGGCCATCCATGATAGTGACAGAAACAAGGGATATAGTCTGAGACAGGGTTCTAACCATTAACCCAAAATGCTCAAAGGAAGAACAGACTGGAAGAGAGAGGAGAGCTGTTAGGGACAGGAAGGAGAAGTCCTGTAAAAGTAATGCATCTGTCAAGAATGTGCACTGAGGACTGAGCCCTGAGGTAATGCAGGCATCTCGAGGTCACCTGGCCCTAGGGCTGGGTAAGGCTACTGAGCAGCATGAGTCCATGGATCCTGGCGGTGGTTGACAGTCTCTCAGCAAACCTTAATTTTTCCACAGATTCCGCAAATGCAGAATCACTTACGGGGTACTAGTTTGTGGAACTTATTTTAGGGCCTCCCACTCTTGTAGCCTAAGAGATAGTGGTCTCCTGGGACTCTCCTCTCCTTCGACCTGAGGACCTTGATCAGACACCAAGCCCATATGTTCAGTCCAGCTCCAGTGTTATATGAAGTGGTCCCTGTTTGGGGCAACCAGTGGAATGAGAAGTTGTGGGTCCTCCCAGGCATAGGTACCAGAATGTGCAATGGCTTGGAGTTAAGATGGAGCTGGTTTCAGAACTGGCAGGTATTCTTTTTTAAAAAAAAAATTGGAACAGGTAAGAATGGGAGAGGAGTCAGGTCTAGAGGAACTTTGTGTCTGTTTTGCCTGTTATGGGAGAAATGGGCGATTTGGAGCAGTGGAGGCAGGTGATGTGACCAGGGATCCTTAGATTCTGGGGCTGCAGCATGATGGACAATATGGGCGTGAGGGAGGTGGTAGAAATAGTAGGATGATAGTCTTAGTGAGGGTGATGGGACTGGCCCATGATGGTGGCTGTGGAAGTGGAAGAATCAGTTGCATTATGGATTGGTGTTTTAGGTGTGGCCACCTAAATATTCTAATTTTCAGGATGTGAGAGAGAGAGAGATAAGAGTCAGAGAAGTCATGACATTTAGGATTTAGCAGCTGCAGGTGTGGAAGCACCATCCACTGAGATGGAGAAAATCATAGGAGAGTAATATTCCTTGGGGATACAAACACTTTTCTTTCTAGCCTGTTAGAGTCTGAGATTTCAGAGAGCAGTTCATGAGTATCTCCAGCTCTGAGGGGTAGTTTACGATGAAGACTTCTTCAAAAGCTTGTGGAGAATTATGGACCAGGAAGGAGTGTAGATAATTTTTTAAAATTGGAGGCTGAAGAGTAATTCAAACAAGTTGAGACTGGGAATGGTGCATATTTACTTCTAAAACATCCACCAGGAACTTTTTGTGCCATTGGGTGTGGCCTGAGGTGTTGCAGTCAGTTCGGTTGACTTGCGTAGGCCCATGAGGGGTCATCTGTGAGACTCACTGGGCATAGGGTAGAGGCCAATAGGTGATGGGACTTGAGTGATGAAGCCTGTGACTGGTGAAGTGACATCAGGTGCAGCACCAGTGGAGGTGGACTATGGATATCTGACATGTGATGTGTTCTCAGTAGGTGAAGTTGAAGGAATAAATAGGGAGGGAGGCCTTCATAGCAGGTTCAAGACAGTTGCTATGACTGTGGACTATCAGAGTTGGTAGATTCCTTGATCTTTGAATTTGCCAAGCATTCTCTGGAACACACATGCTGAGTACTGAGTAGAAAACCCAGGAGATCGCCATAGGGGCTGAGGCTCTGCGAGTTCAGGAATGAGAGAGGTGTAGTAGGCAGAGTGATTTGCACTTGGAGAGGGAGTGTGAATTCATGAGGGCAGGGCACCAATATTGACATGAGTGAATGAAAAGGGCATCCATTTCTGATGGTGTCTTTATGATATGATATGGGAAATTTTAGGATAATTCCTAACAAGATAGGTTGTTGTGGTGCTACATGCCATGTCCAGAGCTTAGGTGACATATATGTGCCCACCTGTCATTTCTAGTTGAGGGCTGACCCAGTGAACAATAGGAATGAGATAACATACATCAGTGTCACCTGCGCTTGAAAATCTCCACTGGCATGGGGAAAGGAGAAGAGAAGAATCAGAGGGAAATGTATTACAGAGGTGGTGAACTAGAATTTTGAAAAAGAAGCTAATTAGGAAACACCCTGTCCTTGTCATGGCTTATTTGTGTTCCCAGTGAAGTTGTGCCTCTGGGAATGAAGCTGTATGAGACAAGTGTGGATCAAAGAACTATGGGCAGCAGATAATGCAAAGTGATGACCTCAGCAAACTGGGATTGGAGTCAGAAGTGTAATGGGCATTACCATGTTGTTTGGTGTCTTGGAGGGACAATTTGGAGGACAACATGGGTATTGCCTGACAAGACCAGTGTCAAATCCATCACATTCCCTTCATGGGCAACATTTTTTTCTACCCTATGTTCCTGACACCCACTGTTATTAAAAGGGGGCAGTGTGACTCACATTTGAGGATCAGAAGACAGGTATCTTGTATCTGTTCATCTGCCTTTATTGTTGTGGGAAGACACAGCATCAGTAGGAATATAAGGAGAGATTGACTTTGATGGGACCAAGGCCTGCTATCTTCTCTGATCTGGGGAGTAGAGGGAGCATATGGATGTGCAAGGTGATGAGTATGACAAGCTTGGAATCTCAAGAGAGAATCTTATCATGGGATGTGCTGTCTCCATTATGACAGGACATGAACTTTGAGGATGTGGCCATTGCGTTCTCTCGGAAGGAGTGGGAGATCCTTGATGAGTCTCAGAGACGTCTGTACTGTGATGTGATGCTGGAAGTGTTTTCACTTGTATCATTTGTAGGTAAGACCTTCACATCTCTCCTGGTGTCCTGAAGTGATGCCCATTCTTTATTTATTCTCCAGACATAGCACTCTCTCTCTCAAATCAAGACCATGGGCTCTGCTCATTTACCCCACTGTCTTGTGAAATGGGCTGTGGCTGCCAGTGCTGAGCTCTGTGGAGAGCCCTGAGCAATAGACTCCATAAACCTCCTTAACACTCGTTGCCTCAGAAACTGCAGGAACTGTCTGGGTGTCAACACATGTACAGACAGCTTAATGGGTCCCACCTGCTCTTCCACACCCAGGGAGGGTGACTATATCCAGATCCGTGGCCTCCACTTCTGAGCATTTTCTGTAGATGAGGACCTTGGTGAATGCCTGAACCAGGGGGTGTTCTTTTAAGACCCTCCTTCAATTGTTGTTTGTAATATTACCTTTCCACAATAATATTGCAAGCCAGATGCTATGGGATAGTGATGGCTGTTCATCTCTGTTGTTAATCAGTGATACTCGGAATATTTAGTTTGTACATATTTCTCGAGAATGAGGTTCAGGGAGAACCCTGGTTTTCTCCAGGGTGAACATACAGGATGGTCCTAGAGGAAGGCTGGCCTGGCTGAGTGGCAACTGGGGGAAGGTATGACATAAGGATGGTGTTCAGATTGTACCAGGAACCTGCTCCTGTCTAATGGTGTTTGGTGCAGGTTCCAATGGCCACACCTCATTTATACCTTTCCTTTTCCACACTTGATACTTTGCTGACTTGTCATTTTATCAATGAATTCTTAGTTTGTCTATCTTCTCCTTTGTGTCCTTTTTACATCACCTATTCCTCTGCACATCTCTTTCTGCAGTATTCTACAACATGGACCTATGCAAGTGTTATGAGGAGCACATAAATGCTTAAACACCCCTCAAACACCAGCTACTTGTGTATTGAATTTTACTTGGAATGTGATTTAACCAACCTTCTGCACAGCTTGCCCATGTCACCAGCAGAGAAGATCTACTGAAGGCTGTTAGCAGCAGAATGAGCTGGTCAGGCCACTTCTCTTCCATGTGGTGCTTGCCATGTTTTTGCTCTATTTCTGTTGAAATCTCCCTTGTTTTGTGATCTTCAGTGGTCAAGAACTTCACAGGGGCCTCTTACTAATTTATCTTTCAGGTCTTTCATTTTCAGCCAGTTGCACGAAACCAATGTAGTATGTGCAACACACTTTTATAATGGGACTTCCCCCTGTCACCAGAGTCAACATTCATTTCCTCATCATTCCTCCGTTTTCAGGTCCTTGGCGTAAGATGGATGATGTGGAGGCCTATTCTGAGCACAGTGTATCTGTAGGAGAGTCTCAGGTGAGGGCTTCCAAGACAGCTGCAGCCACCCAGAGGACCCATCTGTGTAAGCCGTGCTTCTCAGTGTTAAAAGATATTTTGCACCTGACTGAGTTACAAGTGGTTTACTTTGAGAAGAATGTGTTCTTAAGTGATGCGTGTGTGAGAGACTTGTGTTCCAGTGCAGACCCTCACCAGCAACAGCAGAATGCCAGTGGAGAGAAGCCCTGGAAAGAAGATATGCAGAGGTCCTCGCTTGGGACCAGTTGCTGCTTCTACTTATCCGGGGTGCCTGCAGCTAGGACAGAGGTTGGGGAAGACTCCCCAGCCATCTCAGAGCTTCTCCAGCATCAGGCTACTCTTAACACCAAGGAGCCACACAGTAACAATGAGATTTCACAGGAATGTTTCAGTGGAAAAAGACATCACCAGTGGGTTGAATGTGAAACAGCTGCCAGCCAGAAACAGAAAGTTGCTTATGAGAAAGGTCTCTGCTCTGGAGATATGATTTATGAGTCTAATAAATGTGGGAAACGGTTTAGACAAATCTTTAACCAACCTCAACATGGAAGAGTTCACACTGGAGAAAAGCCCAGTGAAGGTACTGATTGTGGAAAGGTCTTCAGTGAAAGCACTGCTCTCATTAAACACAGCAGAGTTCACATTAGAGAAAAGCCGTATGAGTGCAGTGATTGTGAGAAGTCCTTCAGTTACATGTCTGACTTCACTAGACACCACAAAGTTCACACTGGAGAAAAGCCATATGGGTGTGGCGAATGTGGTAAGCATTTCAGTCAAAGGACTGACCTTATTACCCACCAAAGAATTCACACTGGAGAAAAGCCATATGCATGTAGTGAATGTGGGAAGCATTTCACTGAAAGGGCTGCCCTCACTAAACACCACAGAGTTCACACTGGTGAAAAGCCGTATGAGTGTAGTAATTGTGGGAAATCCTTTAGTAAAAGCTATAGCCTCAGTCGACACAAGAGAGTTCAGACTCGTGAATGTAGTAAGTATAGTGAATGTGGAAAATCTTTTAGCTACAAACATAAACCAGCTAGACACCCAAGAGTTCACCCTGGAGAAAAGTCATATGGTTGTAGCGAATGTGGTAAGCATTTCACTCGAAGGACTGACCTTATTAAACACCACAGAGTTCACACTGGAGAAAAACCTTATGAGTGTAGTGAATGTGGGAAGTCCTTTCGTCAAAGTTCTAGCCTGAATACACATCACAGGAGAGTTCACACTGGAGAAAAGCCGTAAAGGTGCAGGGAATGTTTTACTTTTCTCATTAAGAATAAGAACACTTAAAGGGCTCTATGGGACCCATTTACATGAATGTAAACCCCTTTAATGAGAACATACACTCTGCTAGATTCCTCATAAATTTGAGGTATAAGTGAGACTTGAAGGAGCTGTGTTGTACTTGCTAACATGCCCAGACCTGCAACCCAAATGATGTCACTGTGAGTGTTTATCGCTGAAGAGATTTCACCTCTAACACCTGGCTCACCTGAGGAGTGTGCATCGGTCACATTCCCTGGGTGCTCAGGGGAATGTATTCTGTGTTCTCGCTTCTGCTTGAAGTAATTATGGTTCCTCCAAGCTCTTGGCAGTATCTTCATTCATTTCTCTATGACTAGAAAATGGACCTGACCCAGGATTCATCCAGAGCACCAGTTCTCAGCTAAGAAGTGCTACCTCTTTCAGGGACCTAGTGGTACTCACATTATGCTTTGATAAATTTTGAGGGTTTCTTATTCACCAACCTGCAAACTCTGAGCTCTCCTCTGCTCTGGTTTAGGATCTTTTTTCTAAAGGTGTGTTTACATTTGCCCTTTAATTTTGGTTTTATTCCCTGCCACAGATGATTTGCAAACACAAATGTGATCTGTCAGCATGTAGAGATGAATATTGTGTTTACCCCAAAGTTTATGTGGTTTGGAAGGGACAGCATCATGGCAGGAAATCAATTTTTGTCCAATATTGGCTTATTATTTACTGCAGCCCATGGGCTTGAAAGAAAGGCCACATGACTTTGTGCATTTAAGTTGCTCAACAGGCAAGAAGTCAAAGCTAGAGGAAGGATAATCCTGTAATCTGTCCCAGATATGTCTTTTGTAATAACTCAGCATTCCTGTTAATTTTAATGTCAATAGTTTGTTGTTGTTTTTAAAATATATACTTTTATTGATTTCAGTGAGAAAGGGAGAGAGAGAGAGAAATACCAATGATGAATGAGAATCATTGATCGGCTGCCTCCTGCACGCCCCACCCAGGGGATGGAGCCCACAACCTGGGCATGTGCCCTGACCGGCAATTGAACCGTGACGTCCTGGTTCACAGGTCAATGCTCAACCACTTAGTCACACCAGCTGGACTGATGGCAATAGTCTTCACTGCTTGCCAATATTTGCTGCCACTGAGGCAAGGCTGGTCCTCCCAAGAAATGAAGAGAGGGATGGTTGTGACTATATAGAGTTGCCATCTTAATTTTCTAACAACAGAGGGATGCCTAGGATTTATATGGAACCACATTTCAAGGCTTTACTTAGGTTTATATATAACTGACAACCAAGGAAATGCACTTTTCTAATGTGCAATATTTGGTGAGGTTGAACATACAGATAAAGCTGAGAAACCGTCACGGGTGAAATAGGCTGCCTCCTGCATGACCATTCCTGGGGATTCAGGACGGCATGTGCCCTGCCCTGGAATCAAACCAGTGGCTTTCAGTGAATGTGATCACGCCCAGTAAAATGAGTCACAGTGGCCATGGAGAGTTTATATTTGTGTTATTAATTATTGTATTATTTTCATTACCAACAGTTGTAAACCTACTATTGCCTTACCCTGTATTTACTTCCAATCCTTTGGTCAGCTTTCTGCCTACCCAGCCCTCCATACAGGCATTGATTTACCTTCCTGTACAATAGAGTAGTTCATATTTTTCATAATTTTATTGGCACTATAAGGTGAATTCTCTTTAAGAAACACTGGCTTCCTTCATGCTACACAGATATTTTGAGATTTAACACTAACGTTTATATAAATAGTTAATTTTTTATTGCTAGGAAATACTGTATTCTATGGATAACCACTTTTACTACTGAGCTGTCTATGGTTTCAGTTATTTCTACATTTCAGGTTTTCTAAATAAAACAGCTCAGAATATTGTGTTCAGTTTTTCCTACAGGTGTATGTCTTACTTATCATAGTGTTCCAGTGTCAGTGAATGTGTTACATTTCAACATATGGGGAACTGTGACCTAAAATGGTCAATCACTTTGCCCTCCCACCCACACTAATGAAAATTCCATTTTTCTGCAGCCCTGCCAGCAAAGGTGAAGGTTAATCTTTTTAAGTACTAGCCCCATCCGTGAGTATACTGTTAACTCGCTTTTGTTTTAATTCCATTTCCATGAAAATGTTTGATGGTGATTAGTTCTTCCTGTATTTCTTTACACTTTCTTTATCTCCTTTGTTAAAATGTCTGCTCAGAATTTTTTATCTACTTCAAAAGTTAATTTCTTATTCTACACAATAGGACAGTGCAGCCTCTAAGACATACGTTTGAATTTCACTCAGTCCTCAGATACTCCACTGACTTCTTTGCCATATGGAATTCTTGGTTTTTGAATTCTATAAACAAAATATTTTTTTTCTCAATTTTTACCCTATATATGATTTATAGCCCACTTGTACCATACACTTATAAGTTTAATCTGCATTGTTAATTTTCCACCAGTGTTCTTTAAGTCTAAGCATTTAATGATACATTGAAGTCTAGATTAGTAGTAGTTGGCAATTTCCCTGGTGTCAATACTCATCATCACCACTTTGGAACTGCCAAAATGATGGCATTGAACATGGTCCTAAGCCATTATGTAGTACATCATATTTTACTAGTGACCTGGTGCATGGATTCATGCACATTGAAAGGAAATTAATTAGAAAGTGGCCGGTGGGGCGGGACTGGGTGAGACCCCCCACAAGCCATAGAGCCAACCTCCCACAGTCCCTCCCCAGCCAGCAGCACCTGGGGCGGCACCGTGGCTTGAAGGGTCCCTCCCACAGGTGGAGTCCCTCGGCCTGGCCTGCAGGGATTAGGCCAAATCCAGCGCTTCAGCATCCCCAGAGGGCTCCTGGATTGTGAGAGGGAAGTTCTCGGGTGATGCATCCCGAAATCCAGCTCCCCCCTCTCTGGTTCTGTGGTGCATCACCCGAGAACCGCTGCTGCCAAGTAACCACAATTCGGCAGCTTCTGTGTTGAGCATCTGCAGCCTGGTGGTCATTATGCATCATAGCTACTTGTCAGGCAGTCAGACAGTTGCTTAGCCTTTTACATATATATTTTTTCAGCATACTGGTAGAGTAGCATTCTTAATGTTTCCTGAAAGAGAGTAAATTAGGCCCTAGCTGGCTTGGCTCAGTGGAAAGAGAGTCAACCTGTGAACTGAAAGGTCCCGGGTTCAGTTCAGATAAAGGGCGCATGCCCAGGTCGTGGGCTCAAACTCCAGTACTGGGCGTGCAGGATGCGGTGGATCAATGATTCTCTCATCATTGATGTTTTGTTTTAAATCCATTTCCCTAAGAAATTTTTATGATGAGCATTTCTTTATGCATTTATTGACACTGTCTTTATCTCTTTTGTTGAAAAGTCTGCTCAGACACTTTTGCCAATTTTTAAAATGAATTTATGATTTAATTAATAGGAAGACAGTTCAGCATCTAAGACATCTGTTTTCACTTCACTCTTTTCCTCAAGGACTCAACTGACTTCTTTACCATTTGGAACTATATGTTTTGAATACTGGAAAGAAAATTGTTTTTCTCAAATTGTATCCTATGTGCAATTTAAAGCCCACTTGCATGATACTCTTACAAGATTAACAACATTGCTAACATTCTCCACCATTCATTTTAAGTTAAAGCATTCAATAGTATATTAAGTGAAGTCAAGGTTTGTAGTATTTGTCAAATTTTCTGTTGTATATACTTCCATTACCATCACTTTCAAACTTCCAAAGTGATATCACCGAACGTGGGCCTGCTAAGATATTTCAGTAGCAAATCATTATATTTTATTTCCAAGTTATTGATACAGTAGGTACAAACATGCTCAAGAACATTCATAATACAATAGTAAAATAATTGGGAAGTGGCAAGTTTTAATCATTTTTTAACTTTAATGGAAGTATAATTTATTTAAAACATACATTCAAAAAATATATTTTTTATTGATTCAGAAAGGAAGGGAGGAGAGAGAGAGCAACATCAATGATGAGAGAGAATCACTGATAGGCTGCCTCCTGCATGTAATACAACAGGGATCCAGCCCACCACCTGAGCATGTGCCCTGACAGGGAATCCAACCATGACCTCCAGGTTCATAGGTCAATACTCAACCATTGAATCACACCGGCCAGGCTCTCCTAAGCTTAAGGGATCCCATTCAACCTGCAACGGAGGCAGCAATGAGCAGCGACAGCCCATCCCGGGCTAACCCTCTGAACCTGTGCTCAAGGCCTTCTTTTCTCTGATTCTCCAGTGAGCTCACAGCAGCCCCCCTTTGGCTCATTTATTTTCCACAGTGTTTCTAGGAGCTAAAAGGACCCTCGCCTATTTTCTCTGCTGTTCCTTGTTCCATCCTAAGCCCTAGGTGTTGTTTGTTTGTTTTTTCGTTTTCCCCAGTTTTAATAAATATTCCCTCAAAATCTGTGAATTTATGTTGTGAAATCTTTTCTGCATGAATTCAAGAACTCAAACACTGCAGGCCAACCTGAGGCAGACCCGCTCCAGGCGGGTTCCTGTTCCACAACACAGTTATGCCTGAGACATCCTCTATAAAGACAGAGCAAGGCATGAATTTGCTTACAAGACTTGGAAGAAAATGTGATGGCCCACACCCACTTTGCTGTTGTTGAATCAATCTTCACACTGTTCATGTTTTAAATGTCTATTGATTTTTTTAGAGAGAAAGTGAGAGGAAGAAACATCAATGATGATGTAGCCCGCAATAATCAGTCTTTCCCCTTACTGGGATGGAGCGCCCCCTGCCCCCTGGGTGTGTGCCTTGACCTGGAATCAAACCAGCGATATCATGGTTCATGGGTACACTCCCAACCACTGAGCTTGCCAGCTGTGCACACCATTCTATTTTATTGACTCTTACAGATGTTCCCAATTTCCCCCATACACCTCCCCTCTTTACTCCCTCTACCCTGCCCCCACTGCTTCTAGGCCCTCACCACATTATTGTCTATGTCCATGGGCTATGCATATATGTACATACTTTGTTTAAAATATTTTTGTTGATTTTAGAGAGTCGAAGGAGAGGGAATGATAAAAACATCAATGATGAGAGAGAATCACTGATTAGTTGCCTCCTGTTGGACTCCACCCCCACACTTGGAATTGAGCCTGCAACCCATGTATGTGCCCTGACCAGGAACAGAACCAGTATCACACGACCTCATCATTTGTGGAATGTAATGAACAGCATAAATTGATGAAGAAAAATAGATTTAGAGACATAGAAGCATCAAACAGACTGTCAAACTTCAGAGGGAAATCGGGAGAGAGGGGTTAAGAGACCAACCAAAACACTTGTATGTATGCATATAAGCATAACCAATGGACGAAGACATATGGGGGGTGAGGGCATGTGCTGTGGGGTGGGGGTGGCTGGGGAAATCTCAATGAAGGAAAAAGGAGACATGTAATACTATATGTAATACGTTAAACAATAAATAATTTAAAAATATAAGTAAATAAACAAATAAATTTTAAAACAGGACCCTCTCCTCCTGGTTCATAGGTTGAGGCTCAGTCATTGAGCCGCACCAGCTGGGCTACATTATTTTAAAAATACATGTTTTTTTTATTGTTGATAATATTACAGATGTATTCCATTTCCCCTGTGTCTATATCCTTTGGTGGATTTCTTGCATTCCTTCCCACCCTCTTCCCTCTGAGATTCATCCATTTGTGCCAGTTAGCCAGGCCTCTGGTCCCATCTTCCTCCTCAGGCATTACTTGCTGGGCCACAACACCCAAGTCATTGGCTAGGATTCTGGGCGATTGGAAAAACTACATTACCCAGAAGGAAATGCGCCCGCGTGGGCGGAGCTAAAGGGCACTTTGGTGTCTACGCATCCGGTTAGGGTAGGACTTCCTGCTTCCTCCTCTCAGGTCTCCACAGAGTCACGGGCTTCTGGGCGCTGGTCGTGAGGAGGAGGAGGCCTGGGAGGCAGCGCGCCTGCCGTGCGGGGTGTGTCTGAGGCTCCTTGAGCCCAACAGCCCGAGATTGGGGTCCCCGTGCCTCCCGGACTCCTCTCTGCTCACAGCGTCCCCGCAGCCGGACCCCATTTCACCCTCCAGCCTTGGGGACCGGCCTCTCAGGTCCCGCCGCCCAGGTCCCAGCGCTCAGAATGGTGAGTCCCTCGTGGGTGACACAGGGCTGATGGGGGAAGAGGGTGAAAGGCTGCAGGGCCGCCTTGTAAGGACGTGACGGTGCGACTGCGCAGGGAGGACTCGGGACCCGGGCCTGTTGTGGGTGTAAAGGCAACAGAGAGACGAGGTGAGGTTTTTGCAGGAGGAGCTTTACCTTCATTCTCAGGACGCTGGGGACATGGATGTTAGGGCCGCGGGGAGGAACACACGGGGCCAAAAGGGGAGAAGAATCATGGATTTATTAGGCCACCTGGAAGGCTCTAAAACAGTCCTATTGGGGGACTTGGGAGGCAGAAGCTGGTCCCGAGGCTGCCACGGCGTCACTTGTCTGGTTTTGCTGCTTTTCTGGGCCTGGAGCTGAAATGCAACTGAGGCCTAGATGTGATCCTTAGGGAGGAAAAGGTCAGGGGTCTTAGTTGCCTGACGAGTTATTTGCTAGGGGAGGGGAGGTACCCTGGGGGCGAGGTTCTTGTTTCCCAGTTTTGCCCCTTGCTGGCATCCAGAGCTTTCTTGTAGGTTCTGAGACAGGATTTCAAAACAGGATAGAGCAGTGGTTAGGCCCCCTGTGCCAGTTCCATCCTCTGCTGTGATGCCCAGGGTTATGAGGGGAGGGATTATCTGAACTGTCCTTTTGTGTCGGATATGGTGGGTTACGGGGACAGGTAAAGACTGATATTGGGGGCTACATCCGCATTGGGTGAACGATAGAGGAGGGTAAGGTGGAGTCTGGGGGGCCCAACCTGGTGGCTGTAACAGGGGACTCCAGCTCATGTGATGGAGGTGTTCCGGGGATGGGTTTTCATCTGGAAAGGTGGCACCATGGGGTGACAGCAATTATCTAAATTGTGCAATGTGTTAAAATTAAAAGTGCCATTTTTAGGCCATTGAGACTTATCCTGTAGTTTATATTATGGCCAAACAGTGTTACAAAAGAAAATGAGGTGGTTGGGGTGATCTCCCCAGTGAGTGTGCAGAGGGAGTGTGGTGTGGCCCACAACAGAGGAAGGGTGAGGGACAGACCACAAGCCGAAAGGTGACTGTTTAGGTCAGGCATCTCCCCAGCTAAACCAGTTTCCTGAGAGATGAGAGTGACCCTCTGGACTTAGTGCCCCCTCTCAAGAGGGACCCAAAGCCAAATGGCTGAGGAGTCTTCTGGCCTAGCGCTAGGACTTTTAAGATAAGAGACTTTGGAGAAGTCAGTGAGAGAGAGAGGGCAGAAGACCCCAGACGAGGGAAACTGTGGATCGTCACTCACCTAGAGAAGATTGGCTGGTGTGGGATGGAGGGTCAGCAGTGGAGAAGGAGAGGTTCCCGATCCGGCTTAATCCTTGGCTGGCTCGGGAAGGAGGGCTAATCCAGGCTGGCAGTCGAGTCACGGAGTAGGATTTGGAGATAAGCCCAGGTTGAGCTGCCACTGCCTGCTGCTGTCCAAGTAGCATACTTAGGGTGACTGGGGCGATGGCTCCCTATCCCCATGGAACCCTCCCAGGTTTCCACACCAAATGTTAGGATCGCAGAAGGAGGAACGCACGAGACCAAAAAGGGTAAAGAATTATGAATTTATTAGGTCATCTTGACCTCATAAATGGCACCATCACCCAAAGACGGGGAGTCAGAGATTTTAAAGGACTCTAGGGTGGGCGTTTTCTGGGCAGAGAATTCTCTATTTAGGTCTGGATTCTGGGAAACTCTGGAGGGGAGAGATAACAGTCTCATAGCAAGTGGAATGTGGTCTAAGCAAGTAGAATGTCCATTGTGAAATGGCATAAAGGTCAGTTCCCAGGGGAGTGGGTATTGACTCAATTATTTGATCAGACCTAATAACAGATGGCTGTGAAAAAAAAGAGGGACATTTTCTGAGGCAGGGTTCTAACTTTCCTAACATTGCTCTGAGGAAGTACAGCCTAGAAGACAGAGGACAGCAGCTGTGGACAGGAAGGGGAAGTCCTGTAAATGATAAGGGAACTGGCAGAGTGAGCCCTGAGGACTGAGCCCCGAGATAACACAGGCATCTGGAGGGCACCTGGCCTCTGGGCTGGGCAAGGGTACTGAGCTGCCTGAGCCCCTAGATCAGGGTGGCGGTTGTCAGGCTCTCAGTAGACCATTTTCTTTTTAATATATTTTTTTACAGAGAGGAAGGGAGAGGGATAGAGAGTTAGAAACATCGATGAGAGGGAAACATCGATCAGCTGCCTCTTGCACACCCCCTACTGGGGATGTGCCCACAACCAAGGTACATGCCCTTGACTGGAATCGAACCTGGGACCTTTCAGTCCACAGGCTGATGCTCTATCCACTGAGCCAAACCGGTCAGGGTTATACCATTTTCTTCCCACGAATTCCTGCAAATGCAGAATCAATTAGGTGTACAGGTTTGTGGAGCTTATTTCAGGGCTTCACACTCTTGTGGCCTCTGAGATAGTTGTGTCCAGGGGCTGTCCCGCTGCTCTTGTATCCCTTGGACCTGGGGACTGTGAACAGACACTAATCCCAGACTCCTAAGGTCATGACTAGGGCTTCCTGTAGTGGACCTTGTATTTAGCAACCAGTGTAATGAGTGGTAGGTCCTGCAGGGCATTGGTTACAGATTGTGCAGTGGCTTGTAGTGAAGAGTGAGCTGATTCTGAAATCTGCAGGCTTTAAAAAATAAATATATATATATATACATATATATATATTTTTTTCTCATCTATATTAGATATAGAATGAAGGGAGAGGGAGAGAGAGAAACAGTGATGAGCAAGAAACAAGGATTGGTTGGCACTTGCGTGACCCTTACTCTGGATCCAGCCCACAAACCAGGCATGTGACCTCACCCGTGCATGGGTCTATGCTCAGCCAACTGAGACACATCAGCCAGGACTGTCTATCACTTTAATACAGGGAATCATGGTCAGGTTGGTAATGGTCGTAGTAGCTCAGAAGGGACAGTGTGAGCCTGAGGACTGGTTTTCCTGCTGGGGCCACTGTTTGTGGGAGGTGGGTGTCACTAAACAGCATTGGGACAGAAGTTGTCATGTAGAGTGTGGGGGAGAGATAATGGTTTTTCAGGCCTTTTAAAGGCCAAGGCCTTTAAAAGATGAGTGGATGTGAGATTAATTGGAGGCTGAAGAGTTATTCAGATAAGATGAGACTAGGGCTGATACATTAACTTCTCTAAACACTCACCAGGATTTTGTTATGACCCTTGGTGTGGCCTGGTTTTGGAGAGTTTCAGACAGTCTTGTGGATTAGCTTAGAGGCTTGAGTGGTCATCTGTGAAACTCACTGGGCATGGTGCAGAGGACCATCAGGGCTGAGACTTGAGTGGCATTAAGAGAGAGATGTTGGCAAGCATTCTCTGGCACACACATGATGAGTAATAAGTAGAAGGCTAAGGAGAGGACTCTGGGGGCTGGGGCTGAGGGAGTTCATGTGTGAGAGAGGTTTGTAAAGAGTGATGTGCACTTGCAGAGGGAATGTGAATTCATGGCCATGGCATGCTAACATTGACTCAGGAGTGAATGATGGGAAAGTCCATTTGTGGTGGTGGTTCTATGATCCAATAAGGTGAATTTTAGGGTGATTACCTGTAAAGAGGGTGTTTTTATACTATATTCTAGGTACAGAGCTTAGGTGCCATTTAACTAACCACCTGCCTTTTGTTGGGGCTGACATACTGGTTGATAGGAATGAGATAGCATACATTAGTGTTAGCCAGGCTTCAAAATCTCCACTGGCATTCGTAAGGGAGAATGGTAAGGAGAAATAGATTATGGAGTTGGTGAACTATACTTTTGGAAAAGAAGATGATTAGGAAACAATTTGTCCTTGTAAATTTGCCTTACCTTTGAATTTGTGCCTCTGGGAATGAAGCTGTGTGAGAGAAGTGTTGTTCAAAGAACAGTGTGCAGCAGGTGGTGCAAAGCAATGGGCTCAGCACCTTGGGATTGGGCTCAAGAGGCTGAAGTGTGATGCCATGTATTTGTTGTCTTTGAGAAACAATCTGAGGGACTACAAGGGTATTGCCTGACAAGACCAGTATCAAATCATTTACACTCTCAATTTTTCTTTCTCAATTTTTCTCCTGTGTACAATTTAAACCCACTTGTACTATATACTTACAGGTTTAATCTGAATTGTTAAATATGTTAAGTCTAAGCATTCAGTAATGCATTAAGTGAAGCCTGCATTTGTAATCTTTGTTACTATCCTGGTATAAGTACTCTCATTGTTTTGAGGTTCAAACTGCCCAAATGGTGCACTGAACATGGACATAATAAGATATTGCAGTAGCACATCATTATATTTTACTAGAGACTCAGTGCTCAAAATTTGTGCACTTGGGGGGGGCGTGTCCCTCAGCCCAGGCTGCACCCTCTCCAATCCGGGTCCCTTTGGGAGATATCCGACTGCCGGACAGACATCCAGCAATCAGACATCCTCTCACAATCTGGGACTGCTGGCTCCCAACCACTCACCTGCCTGATTACCTCTAACCTCTTCTGCCTGCATGCCTGATTGGCGCCTAACTGCTCCCCTGTCAGCCCAATTGCCCCCAACTGCCCTCCCCCGCTGGCCCGATCGCCCCTAACTGCTCTCCCTGCCAGCCTGGTTGCCCCTAACTGCCCTCCCCTGCCAGCCTGGTCACCCTAACTGCCCTCCCCTGCAGGCCTGGTTCCACCCAACTGCCCTCCCCAGCAGGCCTGGTTCCCCCCTCAACTGCCCTCCCCTGCTGGCCTGGTCGCCCCCAACGGCCTTCCCCTGCAGGCCTGGTTGCCCCCAACTGCCCTCCCCAGCAGGCCTGCTCCCCCCCGCCCAACAACCTCCCCTGCAATCCTGGTTGCTCCCAACTGCCCTCCCCTGCTGGCCATGTTGTGGCGGCCATCTTGTGACCACATGGGGGCAGCTATCTTGTATGAAGGCTTGATGGTCAGTTTGCATATTGCCTCTTTATTATATAAGATTTCCAATATGCTGATACACCAGTACCAAATATGCTCAAGCACTTTCATAATAAAACAGTAAAATTATTGGGGCATTAACTTTAAACCTTTTTCAAAGTTTGATTTAAGTAGAATTGATTTAAAATGGACATTTTAAAATAAAAAAGTGGTTTTTGGTGTTTCCATACATGCTTGCATCGTTAAAACCAAGTTCCTTCTGCCTTTATCGTGCTTCATTCTCACCATATAAAATAACTGATACAAAAATACAGTCTGCCTTTGAAATGGCTTAATTGAAATATATCCATGTGAAAAAGATACTATGAAATCCCATGAATCCTATTCCAGCCTTACACCACTATGTGTCATCATGATGGTTTTTTTGTATCTATCTATTCTCAGGTACATTATTGGATTATTTCACTTACAATTCCACACATGTCTGACCAAACAGTGGGTCAGAGAATCATTTCAGTAATGCCATGGTTGCATGTTCCATCCCCTGTCAGGGCGATTACAAGAACCAATCAAAAAATGTATAAAAATAATGGAACTAAATAATTGCCCTCTCTCTCTCTCTCTCTCTCTCTCTCTCTCTCTCTCAAACTCTCTCTCTCTCTCTCTCCCTCTGCCCCATTTTTCTCTCTCTCTAAAATCAATATATATATATATACCTGTGCAGCCATTACAACTTAATGACCAGAATAATGGGAACGACTGGTCAACCAGTCGCTATGATGTGCACTGACCACCAGGGGGCAGACGCTCAATGCAGGAACTGCCCCCTGGTGGTCAGTATGCTCCCACAGCTAACCTCCCACAGCCACACAACCTCCCCCGAGTCCCTCACCCCGGCTGGCAAACATCCCACAGTCCCTCCCCCTGTTCAGCATGCCCCATCAGGCAGCTGGCAGGCCACGTCCAGTAGCTGGCAGGCCCCAGCCAGCAGCCAGCAGGCCCTGGCTGGCAGCTGACCCCGGCCAGGCCTAGGGACCCCACCCATGCATGAATTTCATGCACCAGGCCTCTAGTGTGTGTGTGTGTGTGTGTGTGTGTGTGTATCCTATCTAATAAAAGAGAAACATGGTAATTAGCCATACCTCCGCTGCCCTTCCCATTGGCTAATCAGGGCGATATGCAAATTAACTGCCAGCCAGGATGGTGGCCGGAAGCCAGGCAGCTTGAAGCGAACATAAGGCTTGCTTGCTTCAGTGACAGAGGAAGCCAACGTTCCCCGCCTGCCGCTGCCCGCCTCTGATCTTGCAGTTTGAAACATTGTTACAAATATAGAAGCTAAACAAAACCCCAGAAACCTGCTTTCAGCAGTGGAGGCCTAAGAGCTGGAGCCAAGCCTCAGAGCTAAAGCTGGCCCAGAATTTAAAAAAAGAAAAGAAAAAAAGGAGCGTTTAGGAGCTTCAGTCACCTGTCAGCCAGAAAACAGCCCTCAGCCCCTCACCCAGACTGGCCAGGCACCCCAGTGGAGGCCCCCACCCTGAAGGGTGTGTGACCAGCTGCAAACAGCCATCATCCCCTCATCCAAGCTGGCCAGGCACCCCAGTGGGGACCCCCACCCTGATCCAGGACACTCTTCAGGGCAAACCAGTCAGCCCCCACCCATGCACCAGGCCTCTATCCTATATAGTAAAAGGGTAATATGCCTCCCAGCACTGGGATCAGCGGAGCCGTGAGGCCTCCCGGCACCAGGATCAGCATGACGGGGCAGTGCCCAAACCCCCTGATCACCCTGCGGCTCTGTGTGTGACAGGGTGCGGCGCCCCAACTCCCTGATCGGCCCTGCTCTGTGTGTGACGGGGTAGAGCCATAACCTCCCCATCGGCCCTGCTCTGTATGTGACCGGGGGCGGTGCCCCAACTCCCCTATTGGCCCTACTCTCTGAGTGATGGGGGAGCTCCTCAACCCCCTGATCGGCCCTGCTCTGTGTGTGACGGGGGGAGCTCCCCAACCCCCTGATTGACCCTGCTCTGTGCGTGACAGAGTACGGAGCCCCAATCCCCCTGATGGGCCCTGCTCTGTGCGTGACGGGGTGGCGCCGCAACCTCCCCATCAACCCTGCCTTGAGTGTGACAGGGGGCGGTGCCCCAACCCCTGAATCGGCCCTGCCCTGAGTATGCCTGAGGGTGGCATCACAACCTCCCGATCTGCCCTGCTCTGTGCATGACGGGGTGGCGTCCCAACTCCCCAATAGGCCCTGCTCTGAGCCCGACCAGGGGCTGCACCTAGGGATTGGGCCTGCCCTCTGCCACCCGGGAGCAGGCCTAAGCCAGCAGGTCGTTATCTCCCGAGGGGTCCCAGACTGCAAGAGGGCACAGGCCGGGCTGAGGGACCCCCCTCCCCCCCGAGTGCACAAATTTTTGTGCACCGGGCCTCTAGTGTATATATATATATATATATATATATATGTTTTAATCACCCAGTCAGTCCACACACGTGAAAACCAGCACAGCCCAGGGGCTGTATTGTAACCAGCAGCCAGGGTTCTAATGAAGGCAGAGCAGGCATTGATGGAGAGAACAGTAAGGGAGGTGCCCTTGCTGTCACTGTAGCAGGTGGGGAACCTGGGCTGAGCTGCACAATCCCTCCCCTCCCCCACAGGGAATGATGATATCAGTGTGATCTCTGGGACTAAAAGCAAATCAGCTGAGAGAAGCTTTAGGCCTGGATATGCCCCTTGTGGTCTCTGCACCTTCCAGCCAGGGGTTGGGACTAGACTATTTCAGATTCAGGTGGTTGAGGAGCTCAGATTCCTCTCAGGTGTCAAGGCTGGGAGCAGCAGTGGCAGCTGGGCAGGTGGGTGTGGGCAGGCAAAAGCCCAGGGCAGTTGCCAGGGAGAGTTGGTGCTGGGCCATGTGTGTGGCTCTGAGGGCCTCTCTAGTCCTAGAGCAGGCTGGTGGCTGCTCTGTTCTTTGGGACCATGGTTAGTGAGAAAGGGAGCAAGCTCTGCTGCATATGTTACCGGAAGGTCATGACCTGGGTGCCAGCATGGGCGCCAAGAAAATTCGTTTTTAATGAAATTGGATAGATTGTGTATATTCTAGCATAGACTGATTTTTCTCTTAATGTGCGATTGTTATATTAAAAATAAAAATAAAAATTCTAATGGCTGGAATGGCTCTAATGTTTGAATATCTTCCGATGCACAGAAAGGTTGCCCATTCAATTCCTGGTGATGCACAAGCTAGGTTTTCTGACTGGATGCCCAGTGGGTGGGTAAAGGGCAAGTGGGAGGCAGCTTATCCGGGTTTCTCTCATTCCCTGTCCCTTCCTCTCTTGAAAAAAACTCAAATTATTTGGATTTAGATTTGTACTCTTCAGGAATTATGAAAGAATACTTTATACCTAAGCGACATTCTCAGCTTCACGGAATCTGAAATAATATCTCAAAACAAGAGATCAGTTGCAGACATTTCCCAGAAACCTGAGACCACCCCAATAACCTAATGTTGTCATTTCCCAACACCACTCAGGCACCCACAAACCAATATTTGCAATGATGGGCCAGTGACAGGGAACGGAATGCCACCTGTGTGTCCTGGAGAAGGACATTACCCAAAAGGCATTGCACGTAATGATGACTGGGTTTAGCCAATGAAAGCCCAGGACAGGCGCGTTATCCTAGTGCTCATTGGTTTGGGTGTGTCCTCCTGAGTCTTTCTCCTGATGGTCCTTTTGACCTTTTTGTTCTGTTGACATAGCCAGAAGCTCCAGAGTGCTGAGCCACAACGGGGACTAGGAGTGAGTGGCAGTGTCCCCACTTTTCAGGGGTGTGCCTGAGGCTTGTTGATCCCCAAAAGGTGGTATGGAGGCCTCCTTCCCACCAGGCTCCTCTTTGCTTACAGAGTTCAACTCGGCCTCACTCCATTTACCCTCCAGCCTCAGGTGCTGGTGCCTATCAAGTCCTCTGCAGTCAAAGTCACAGCGTCCTGAACCTTGAGTCGCTTGTGATTGATACAAGGTGTGTCAGGTGTAAGAGGGTGGCAGGCTGCAATTCCACCATGTAAGGAGGTGGTTATTGTGGCTGAGGTGGGAAGATTTGGGAATCTTGGGCCTGTTTTGTGTCTAAAGGCAACAGAGAGGATGATGCTGTTTTGCATGAGACATTTGAGTTTCATTCTCAGGAAGCTGGGGATATCGATGGTGGAGAATAAAATGGGGACATTATCTGAGGTAGGGTTCTAAACTTTTCCCAAAACTCCTCAGAGGAAGAACACACTAGAAGAGAGAGGATAGCAGTTGGGGACAGGAAGGAGAAGTCCTTTGAAAGATAGCAAACTTGGCAAGAGTGTGCACTTAGGACTGAGGCCCTGAGTTAATGCAGGCATCTGAAGGTCACTTGGCCTCTGGGCTGGGCAAGGGTACCAAACAGCCTGAACCCCTAGATCCTGGCAGTGTTTGCCAGGCTCTCAACAGACCGTTTTCTTTACACGAATTCCTACTAATGCAGAATCGGTTATGGTAGGTGTACTGGTTTATGGAGCTTATTTCAGGGCCTCATGTACTTGTGGCCTCTGAGATAGTAGTGCCCTGGGACTGTCCAGCCTCTCTTGTAGCCCTGGGACCTGGGTAATTTGAACAGACACTAAGCCCAGAATCCTAAGGCCACAACTAGGGCTTCATGCAGTGGCCCTAGTTTCTGGCAACCAGTGTAATGAGTGGGAGGTCCTCCAGGGCATAGATTTCAGAATGTGCAAAGGCTAGGAGTGAAGAGTGAGCTGATTCAGGAACTTGGAGGTATGTTCTTGGAAAAATACATACATACATACATACATATATATACACATTTTTAGATGTAGAAAAGAAGGGAGAGTGAGAGAGACTGAGAAACAGGGATGAACAAGAAACAAGGATCGGCTGATGCCTGCACAACCCCTATGGTGGATCCAGCCCACAACCCAGGCATGTGACCTCACCAGTGCATGACTCTGTGTTCAAACGAGACACATCAGCCAGGACTGTACATCACTTTAATACAGCGAATCATGGTCAGGTTGGTAATGGTAGGTAGTATCTCAGAAGGGACGGTGTGAGCCCGAGGACTGGCTTTCCTGCTGGGGCCACTGTGGGAGGTGGGTGTCACAACACAGCTTAGGGACCAAACTGTCATGTAGAGTGTTGGGGAGAGAGAATCGTTTTGCAGTGGCCAAGGTCTTTAAAAGATGATTGGACCTGAGATTAAGTAGAGGCCAAAGAGTCACTCAAACTAGATGAGATTGGGTTGGTACATATTTACTTCTCTGAATACTCACCAGGATATTGTTGTGATCCTCAGTGTGGCCTGGCTGAGGGAGTAACAGTCAGTCTTCTAGATTAGCTTAGCGGCTTGAATGGTCATCTGTGAGACTCACTGGGCATGGTACAGAGGGCAGCACAGCTGGGAATTGAGTAACGGTTTAGTGGAGAGATGTTGGCTGTGACTGGTGAAAGGACTTCAAATGCAGCACCAGGGGAGGTTGGCTCTTGTATCTGAGATCTGACTCTGGTTCTTCATAGGTTAGATTGAAGGAAAAACAGTCATGGAGAGAGAGGCCTTCATAGTAGGAATCAAAAATGCCTCTGTGTGTGTGGACTGTCAGTGTCTGGACAGTACTGATCCTGTTTGAATTTGGCAAGCATTCTCTGGACCACGCATGCTGAGTAATAAGTAAGAGGGCGAGGAGAGGACTATGGAGGCCCGAACTGTGGGAGTGCAGGTGTGAGAGAGGCGTGGTAGAAAGCATGAGGAGCACTTGGAGAGGAGTGTGACTTCATGGCCAGAATGCCCTGACATTGACATAGGAGTGCATGAAGGGAGAGTCCATTTCTGGTGGAGTCTGGAAGATAAAATAAGGGTAATTTTAGGGTAATTGCCCGAAAAGAGGGGTGTTTTGTGCTACCTGCCAGGTACAGGGCTTAGATGACATTTATCTACCCACCAGCCTTTTGTTGTTGGGGGTGACACACTCATTGTTAGGAATGAGATAGTTAGGAATGAGATAGGAATGAGGATGAGGCATGGGAGGCAACAGGCAGGTTTGAGGCCTGCTGCTTCACACAGTCCTCTCTGCTACAGAGTGTGACTCAGCCTCACCCCATTTATCCCTCCAGCCTTGCCTGCGGGTGTGTCTCAGGTCCTGCAGCCCTGGTCGCTGCATCCAGAACAGTGAGTTGCTTGTGGGTGACACAGGGTGTGATGGGATGAAGAGGTTGACAGGGTGCAATGCCACTGTGTAAGGACTGGGTGGTATGACTGAGCCAGGAGGATTCGGGAAACCCAGGCCTGTTTTGTGTCTTAATGCAGCCAAGAACATGAGGCCAAGTTTTCCATGATGAATTTTACTTTCCTTCTCAGTGTGGATGAAAAGGGGCCACATGCTAACCCGACTATCTCAGGGAGCGCCAACATGGCCGCCATGCAAACTCAGAAACCTAAATAACCCCAAAGTAATTAAAACTTTTTAACTAAATGCAGTTTATGACCAGTAGTCATAAACTTTATGGCTATATTCTTTTCTGACAAAACTCAATCTTTACCTAACTAAGCCTGTCTGTTTTTGTTTTGTTTGTTTGTTTGTTTTGCATCGGTGGTAACATATTGTTGGAATGTCAGGGTAACATGTAACTTCCCTTTTTCTGGACCCTTTAGGGACTAACCAATGGGCCAGGGTGGAGACCACAAATTCACTCATTGTTATTGTTATGCTGTTAATTAGTGACTGTTAACTATCCTGTAAAAACCTATGTACAACAGCATAGGTCTATCATTTTACTTTTTATCTAATCCCAGAGGTTTCCCCACTTTACTTGCTCTTGCCTCCCATGTCTATCACCATTGGATTTCATGCAGCCCACTCACACCTCCTCCTTTGATTGCAGTGTAAAAAAATAGGGGGGAAAAAACCAACATTCTCTGGAGCATTATCTCAATACTTTGAGATTCTACTTTTGGCCAATTGTAGTCAGTTTTGCTAAAATAAACTCAGAAAAATTCTTTCAAGTTTTGAATGCTTGTTACATTAATATCAGGAAAGTGGGGCCATCCATGATAGCGACAAAAACAAGGGATATGGTCTGAGATAGGGTACTAAACATTTACCCAAAATGCTCAGAGGAAGAACAGACTAGAAGAGAGAGGAAACCAGTTAGGGACAGGAAGGAGAAGTCCTGTAAAAGTAATGCATCTGGCAAGAATGTGCACAGGACTGAGTCCTGAGGTAATGCAGGCATCTCGAGGTCACCTGGCCCTAGGGCTGGGTAAGGCTACTGGGCAGCCTGAGTCCATGGATCCTGATGGTGGTTGAAAGGCTCTCAACAAACCTTAATTTTTCCACAGATTCCTGCAAATGCAGAATCACTTAGGGGTACTGGTTTGTGGAACTTATTTTAGGGCCTCCCACTCTTATAACCTAAGCAATAGTAGTCTCCTGGGACAGTCCTCTCCTTAGACCTGAGGACCTCAATCAGACACCAAGCCCAAAATGTTTAGTCCAGGTCCCTGTTTGGGGCACAAGTGGAATGAAAAGTTGTAGGTCCTCCCAGGCATAGGTCCCATAATGTGCCATGGCTTGGAGTTAAGATTGAGCTGGTTTCAGAACCGGCAGGTATTCTTTCTAAAAAAACAAATGGGAACAGGTAACAATGGGACAGAAGTCAGGTCTAGAGGAACTTTGTGACAACTTGGGTGTCTGTTTTGCATGTTATGGGAGCAATGGGAGATTTGGAGCAGTGGAGGCAGGTGATGTGACCAAGGTCTCCTTAGATGTGTGGCTGCAGCATAATGGACAATATGGGCGTGAGGGAGGTAGTAGAAATAGTAGGACGATAGTCTTAGTGAGGGTGATGGGAACTGGCCCATGATGGTGACTGTGGAAGTGGAAGAAACAGTTGCATTATGGATTGGTGTTTTAGGTGTGGCCACCTAAATATTCTAATTTTCAGGATGTGAGAGAGAGAGAGAGATAAGAGTCAGAGAAGTCGTGACATTTTGGATTTAGCAGCTGCAGGTGTGGAAGCACCATCCACTGAGATGGAGAAAATCATAGTAAAAAAGTAATATTCATTGGGAATACAAACACTTTTCTTTTTAGCCTGTTAGAGTCTGAGATTTCAGAGAGCAGTTCATGAGTATCTCCAGCTCTGAGGGGTAGTTTACGATGAAGACTTCTTCAAAAGCTTGTGGAGAATTATGGACCAGTAGGAGTTTAGATGATTTTTTAAAATTGGAGGCTGAAGAGTAATTCAAACAAGTTGAGACTGTGGCTGGTGCATACTTACTTCTAAAACATCCACCAGGAACTTTTTGTGCCATTGGGTGTGGCCTGAGGTGTTGCAGTCAGTCTGGTTGATTTGCTTAGGGCCATGAGGGGTCATCTGTGAGACTCACTGGTCATTGGGTAGAGGCCAATAGGTGATGGGACTTGAGTGATGAAGCCTGTGACTGGTGAAGGGAAGTCAGGTGCAGCACCAGTGGAGGTGGGCTATGCTCATCTGAAATGTGATGTGGTTCTCAGTAGGTGAGGTTGAAGGAATAAACATTCAGGGAGGGAGGTCTTAGCAGGTTCAAGACTGTTGCTATGACTGTGGACTGTCAGAGTTGATGGAACCCTTGATCTTCTTTGAATTTGCCAAGCATTCTCTGGAACACACATGCTAAGTACTGAGTAGAAAACCCAGGAGATGGCTATGGGGGCTGTGTCTCTGGGAGTTCAGGAATGAGAGAGGTGTAGTAAGGAAGAGTGATTGCACTTGGAGAGGGAGTGTGAATTCATGGCAGCAGGGCACCAATATTGACATATGAGTGAATGAAAAGGGCATCCATTTCTGATGGTGTCTTTATGATTTAATACTGGGAATTTTAGGGTAATATGATTAAATATGATTTAATACGGGGAATTCCTAACAAGATGGGTTGCTGTGGTGCTACATGCCATTGCCAGGGTTTAGGGGCTGTATATCTCCCCACCTGCCATTTCTTGTTGAGGGCTGACCCAGTGAACAATAGGAATGAGAGAGCATACATCAGTGTCACTTGCACTTGAAAATCTCCACCAGCATGGGGAAATGAGAAGAGAGAAGAATCAGAGGGAAATATATTATAGAGGCGGTGAACTAGAATTTTGAAAAAGAAGCTGATTAGGAAACACCTTGTCCTTGTCATGGCTTACTTGTGTTCCCAGTGAAGTTGTGCCTTGAGAATGAAGCTGTGAGACAAGTGTGGATCAAAGAACTATGGGCAGCAGGTAATGCAAAGTGATGACCTCAGCAAACTGGGATTGGAGTCAGAAGTGTAATGGGCATTACCATGTTGTTTGGTGTCTTGGAGGGACAATTTAGAGGACAACATGGGTTTTGCCTGACAAGATCAGTGTCAAATCCATCACATTCTCTTTTTGTACAGCATCGCTTCCTACTCTATGTTCCTGGCACCCACTGCTATTGAAAAGGGGCAGTGTGACTCACATTTGAGGGTCAGAGCAGACACAGCATCAGTAGGAATATAAGGAGAGATTGACTTTGATGGGACCAAGGCCTGCTATCTTCTCTGATCTGGGGAGTAGGGGAGCAGATGGATGTGCAGGGTGGAGAGTATGACAAGCTTGGAGTCTGAAGAGAGAATCTTATCATGGGATGTACTGTCTCTATTATGACAGGATATGAACTTTGAAGACATGGCCATTGCCTTCTCTCAGGAGGAATGGGAGATCCTTGATGAGTCTCAGAGACGTCTGTACTGCAATGTGATGCTGGAAGTGTTTGCATTTGTATCATTCGTAGGTAAGACCTTCACATCTCTCCTAGGGTCCTGAAGTGATGCCCACTCTTCATTTATTCTCCAGACATAGCACCCTCTCTCTCTCTTTCTGTTAAAGCCAGACCATGGGCTCTGCTAATTTCCCCCACTGTCTTGTCCATAAACTGTGGCTGCCAGTGCTGAGCTCTGTGGAGAGCCCTGAGCAATAGACTCCATAAACCTCCCTAAACTGGTAAACTGCAGGAAGTGTCTGGGTGTCAGCAGTCTTACAGACAGCTTAATGGGCCCCTCCTGCTCTTCCTCTCCCAGGGAGGGTGACTATATCCAGATCCATGGCCTCCACTTCTGCACCTTTCCTGTAGATAAGGACCTTGGTGAATGCCTGTGCCAGGTATCTTCTTTATGTACATGAACCAGGGGCTGTTCTTGTAAGACCCTCCTTCCATTGTTGTTTGTAATATTACCTTCTGTGAATACTATTGCAAGCCGAATGCTATGGGCAAGTGATGGCTGCTCACCTCTGTTGTCTTTCATTCATACTCAGAATATTTAGTTTGTACGTATTTCTAGAGAAGGAGTTGCAGGGAAAATCCTGGTTTTTTCCAGGGTTAACATACAGGATGGTCTCAGAAGATGCCTGGCCCTTCTGAGTGGCAACTTGGGGAAGGTATGACAAAAGGATGATGTTCATATTGTACCAGGAACCTGCTCCTGTCTAATGGTGTTTGGTGCAGGTTACAGAGGTCATTCCTCATTTATACCTTTCTTTTTCCACCCTTGACACTTTGCTGACTCATTATTTTATCAGTGACTTCCTATCTTTGGCTACCTTCACCTTTGTGTCCTTTTTACATCACCCATTCCTCTGTACATCTCTTTCTGCAGTATACTACAACATGGAACTATGCAAGTGTTAGGAGGAGCACATACGTGCTTAAACACCAGCTACTTGTTTATTGAATTTTACTTGGAATGAGATGTAACCAACCTTCTGCACAGCTTGCCCATGTCACCAGCAGAGAAGATCTACTGAATGCTGTTAACAGCAGAATGATCTGGAGAATCTGCTTCTCTTTCACGTAGTGCTTGCCATGTTTTTCTATTTCTGTTGAAGTCTCCCTTGTTTTGTGATCTTCAGTGGTCAAGAACTTCACAATGGCCTCTCATTAATCCATCTTTCCGGTCTTTCATTTTCAACCAATTGCATGAAACCAATATAGTATGTGCAATACACTTTTATAATGGGACTTCACCCTGTCAACATTCATTTCCTCATCATTTTCTGTTTTCAGGTCATTGGCATAAGATGGATGATGTGGAGGCCTATTCTGAGCACAGTGTATCTGTAGGAGAGTCTCAGGTGAGGGCTTCCAAGACAGCTGCAGCCACCCAGAGGACCCATCTGTGTAAGCCGTGCTTTTCAGTGTTAAAAGATATTTTGCACCTGACTGAGTTACAAGTGGTTTACTTTGAGAAGAATGTGTTCTTAAGTGATGCGTGTGTGAGAGACTTGTGTTCCAGTGCAGACCCTCACCAGCAACAGCAGAATGCCAGTGGAGAGAAGCCCTGGAAAGAAGATATGCAGAGGTCCTCGCTTGGGACCAGTTGCTGCTTCTACTTATCTGGGGTGCCTGCAGCTAGGACGGAGGTTGGGGAAGACTCCCCAGCCATCTCAGGCCTTATCCAGCACCAGGCCACTCTTAACACCAAGGAGCCACACAGTAACAATGAGATTTCACAGGAATGTCTCAGTGGAAAAAGATATCACCAGTGGGTTGAATGTGAAACATCTGCAAGCCAGAAACAGAAAGTTGCTTATGAGAAAGGTCTCTGCTCTGGAGATATGATTTATGAGTCTAATACATGTGGGAAAGTGTTTAGACAAATGTTTAACCACCCTCAACATGGGAGAGTTCACACTGGAGAAAAGCCCTATGAGTGTACTGATTGTGGGAAGGTCTTCAGTGAAAGCACTGCTCTAATTAAACACAACAGAATTCACATTAGAGAAAAGCGGTATAAGTGTAGTGATTGTGGGAAGTTCTTCAGTTACATGTCCAACTTCGCCAGACACTGCAGAGTTCACACTGGAGAAAAGCCATTTGGGTGTAGCAAATGTGGTAAGCATTTCAGACAAAGGACTGACCTTATTATACACCACAGAGTTCACTCTGGAGAAAAGCCATATGAATGTAGTGATTGTGGGAAGTCCTTTCGTCAAAGGGCTCACCTCGCTAAACACCACAGAGTTCACACTAGAGAAAAGATTATGAGTGTAGTGAATGTGAAAAGTCCTTCAGTCAAAGAACTGACCTCATCACACACTACAGAGTTCACACTGGAGAACAGCCGTATGAATGTAGTGATTGTGGGAAATCCTTTAGTAAAAGTGATAGCCTCAGGAAACACAAGAGAGTTCACACTGGTGAATGTAGTTAGTGTAGTGAATGTGGGAAATGTTTAGCTACAAACATAACCTGGTTAGACACCTGAGAGTTCACATTGGAGAAAAGCCGTAAACGTGCAGGGAATGTTTCCTTTTTCTCACTTAGAATAAGAACACTTGAGGAGACTCCATGGGACCCATTTAAATTAATGTAAACCCCATTTATTAATGTAAACCCCTTGGGGTCCCCTATCAGGTTCATGGATGGATGAAGTGAAGGGCCATAGAACTGCAGGCTGAGTGATGTTGGAGAACTGGGGAAGACTCTGATGGCAGAAAGGAGGAATAGAGTGTGGAGGCACCGTTTTGGGAAGACTCTAAGCCTTCGAGGAATAGCTGGAAGATCTGGCATCCCTGGAAAAGAATACGTGGATGGGTACAAATGGGGGAAAGCTGAGGGTGAAGAATACTAGGACCCTAATCCACCCCCATGAATGAGGAGCTTGATACCCCTGGAGAGGGCTGGGATGTTGGGTGGTCCTCTTGGTCCCTGAAGAGAAGGTCAATCCCTTGCCCATGTGTAAGCTATTCTGACACCTAATAGGGAAGGTGCCTGGGGTTGCTCAGAGCATCACTTTATGACCTCAGGACTCTCATCATTTACTGGGTGAGCTTGGACACCCAGGAACATTGAGACAAGGAGGGAAAATCAGGCCCAGTGCTCCCTCCAATGGGGATGGAGAGAACTATGGAGGGACCACATTTAGCACAGGTTCAGGCACAAGTAAATGAAAACCCAGGATCAACATTGATGTTAATGTCAGCATTTTTACAATCAGCCCCACCTGGTTGAGCGCTCACTCACCTGGGCAATGCAAAAGATAAAGAAACCCGGAGGAAGCATAGTGACTGGTGTTAATGTCAAAGAACATGGATGCTGGAATGCTTGCAGTCCTGTACCTTTCCTAATTAGCATTCTCAACATGTGGGTCTTCTCCTCGACCGTAGTGGGGGAACCGAGGCAGCCAGAGATTTATCAAAGATCACACTCAGAAGTGGGCTGTGAGTTCATGACCAAAGACTTCTGACCAAATTCCTTTTACTGAAACAGTGATGAACCAGAAGCCAAGGTTCTAATGACTCTAGAGCAGGGGTGGGAAAACTTTTTGACTCGAGAGCCACAATGGGTTCTTAAACTGAACCGGAGGGCTGGAACAAAAGCATGGATGGAGTGTTTGTGTGAACTAATATAAATTCAAAGTAGACATTACATAAAAGGGTACGGTCTTTTTTTTTTTTAGTTTTATTCATTTCTAACGGGCCAGATCCAGCCCGCGGGCCGTAGTTTGCCCACGGCTGCTCTAGAGCATGCAATTGCAGAGAGAACAGGAGGGAAGGTGCTTGATGTCAGTGTGGAGGGTGGGGAACTGGGTCTTTGCTGTACAATCACCCATAGGAGATGATGACATCTGTGCTCCCTGAGACTAAGACGTAAGGGGTCAGGAAAATCTCTGGGTCTAGACATACCCTTTGTGATCTCTGTAACTTCCAGCGAGATGTTAAGACTTCCATATTTTAGATTCTATTGCTTGAGGAGCCCATATTCCTCTCGGGTATTAAGGCTCATTAGAGCAGAATGATGCTCAAGATTTTAAAAATCGGAAAAGTGATATTTTACATCAGCTCTAGGTGTCAAAATGTCTTATTTTGTATTTCTGCTACCTTAAATTGAAATAAAATGTTAATACCAGAAAAAAAAGTGATGATGATGAGAATATTTACACCAGGAAAATTGCCAAATACTATAAATCTTGACTTCACTTAATGTATTATTGAGTGCTTCAACTTAAAATGAATGGTGGAGAATATTAGCAACTTAGATTAAACTTATAAATGTAATATGCAAGTAGGCATTAAATTGTACATAAGATAAAATTTGAGAATACAATTGTGCTTCCACTATTCAAAACATATAGTTCCAAATGGCAAAGAAGTCAGTTGAGTCTTTGAGGAATGAGTGAAGTGAAAACAGGTATCTTAGATGCTGAACTGTCCTCTTATTGGCTAAATCATAAATTCATTTTAAAAATTGGCAGAAATTTCTAACCAGACATTTTAACAAAAGAGATAAAGCCAATGTAAATAAATGCATCAAGAACCACTCACCATAAAAATATCTTAGGGAAACGGGTTTAAAACAAAACAAGTTAACACTATACTGATTTCCGGGCCTACAATTTAAAAATATTAAACATCACATGTGCTCACAGGAATAAAGGAAAACTAGAATTTTCATTATTGTAGGTGGCTGGGAAGGCAAAGGGAAAGACCATTTTAGATCACAGTTCTGCATATCTTAAAAGGTAAAACACTCACCTGTACTGCAAAGTTAGTTAAGTAAAACATCTACAATAATAAAAGAGAAAAATGGTAATTGGCGTACGGCGCTACCGTTTTCATTGGCTAATCAGGGCTATATGCAAATTAACTGCCAACTAAGATTGGCAGTTAACTGCCAACAAGATGGCAGTTAATTTGCATATGTAGGCACAATGCAGGGAGGCGAAAGGGAAAGCAGGAAGAAGCCCCCTGCCACTGACAGTGATCGGAAACCCCAGGGGGGAAACCCTGGGGCCGCCTTTGCCCTGCCCCCCAGCCATGATCGGAGAATCAGGTGCCTTTGCCGCCCTGGCTAGTGATAGCAGGAAGTAGGGGTGTTGCCAGCGATGGGAGCTGGGCACGGTCGAAGCTGGCAGTCCCAGGAGCTAGGGGTCCCTTGCCTGGGCCTAAAGCGGAGCCCATGATCGCGGGGCTGCTGCAGCTGCGGGTCCCCGCTGCCCAGGCCTGACGCCCAGGCCAGAGGCATTAGGCCTGGGCAGGGGCGGAGCCTGCAACCGCGGGGAGCTGGGGGGGCGGAGCCGGGCATTGGGGGGATATGATGGTCCCCTTGCCCAGGCCTGAAGCCTGGGTCAGAGGCGTCAGGCTTGGGCGGGGGGTGGAGCAAGCGATCAGAGGGAGATGGGGGTCCCCTGCCCAGGCATGATTCCTGGGCCAGAGGCCTCAGGCCTGGGCGGGGGTCAGAGCCAGTGATCGGGGGGAGATGGGGGTCCCCTGTCCAAGCCTGACACCTCTGGCGGAGGCGTCAGGCCTGGGCAAGGGGCCGATCAGGCGATCGGAGGGTGATGGGGGTCTACGCCTCTGGCCGAGGCATCAGGCCTGGGCAAGGGGCAGAGCCAGCAATCGGAGGGGTCTGGGGGCCAGAGGCATCAAGCCTGGGCTGGGGGCAGAACCAGTGATGGGGAGAAATGAGGGTCCCCTCTGACAGAGGTGTCAGGCCTGGGCAAGGGGCCGATCCTGCGATTGGAGGGTGATGGGGGTCAACGCCTGAGGGCTCCCAGTATATAAGGGGGCAGGCTGGGCTGAGGGACACTCCCTCCCCCCCACACACACACCCAATGCACGAATTTCGTGTACCGGGCCCCTAGTTCATATATATAAAAAAACTGAATGCAATATTTCCAGAAAATCCTATATAATAGAGTTAATATGCAAATTGATCCCCATGCCATAACGCCATCACAAGATGGCTGCACCCACAGCAGAGGCGGGGTTCCTGTAACACAAGATAGCTGCGCCCACAGCGGAGGCAGGGTTCCCATAGCAAGCCACAATGAGTGATCAGCAGGGACCTGAGGCTGCAACCCCTGCCCGGTGGAGCTTGATGGGATCTCAGGCCCTGCCCCCCGCCCCAGCACAAGGCCGGGGGACCTCAGGCCATGACCCACACCTGGCAGGGCTTGACAAGAGACCTCAAATCGTACCCACCACCTGGCGGGGCTTGACAGGGGACCTCAGGCCGTGCCCCCAGCCCAGCGGAGCTCGACAGGGGACCTCAAGGCACACCCTCTGCCTGGCGGGGAACCACAGGCCGCGCCTGGCAGGGCTTGATGGGGGACCTCAGGCCGCGCTCCCCACCCCAGTGCTGGGCTTGGGGACATCAGGCCGTGCCCTCCACTCCAATGCTGTGCTGGGGACCTCAGGCCACACCCCCCGCCCAGCGGGGCTTGATGTGGTACCTCAAGGCATGCCCCTTGCCCCGGTGCCAGAATAGGGGACCTCAGGCTGCACCCCCCCCCACCTGGCGGGGCTTGATGGGAGCCCTGAGGCTGTGCCCCCCCACACAGCAGTGCTTGACGGGGTTGGAGCCAGCCGGTCTGGATCTCGGCCAATGGGGGTGAGGCCAGCCAGATCTGGGTCTCATCTCAAGGCGTGTGGGTGGGCGGGGACTTGACTCTGGGTCCTGTGGCGTGCCCTAGACTCTGATAGGAAGATTTTCATATACATTTTACTAATTTTCTTTCATCTCTGACACTTCTATTACAGAGAAAGGGCAAATAGTAATATTAAAATATTTCCTATAGTTAATTCCCTTTTAATGTGCGCAAATTTCATGCACCGGGCCACTATTTTATTTATAATACCCCAAACTGGGAAATAACAAAAAACATAGATCAATAAATAAAGTGGTTATTCACAGAACACAATACTACTCAGCAATAAAAGACAATTAACTTTTCACATAAGCATTAGTGTTGAATCTCAAAATAACTGTAGCAAGAAAGAATCCAATATTTGTTAAAGAATACACACATTATAATGTTTATAACATGAAAAGTATGAACTAATCTTATAAGGAAGGAAAATCAATAACTACATTTAGATCTGGGGAAGGAAGAAAGAGATTATAAAAGGTCAAGAGGTAAATATAAGGTGTGGTAAAGTAGGTTTAGGGTTGTTGGTATGGAAAAGTTAATAAATAATAATACAAATATAAACTCCTCCCTTCCATTGTACTTCAGTTGGTTGGGCACCAATCCTTTCCCTGAAAGGTCACTGGTTCCATTCCAGGTCAGAGCACACGCCTGCCTGGATGCCCTGTAGGTGACGTGCAGGAGGCAGCAGTTCAATGTTTCTTTCTCATATCACCATTTCTCCCTCTCTCCCTTTATCTCTTTATAAAAGTTCAAGAAAAGAATGAAAAATAAAAGGTCAATAAAAGTATTTTAAATATATAAAAGACATTTTTAAAAAGAGAATAAACTTTGTGTTTTTCATACTCACATCTGTAAGCCTACTTTAGCCCTAACCTGTATATGGGTGAGAGATACGTTTATTTCACATGTGATATTTTTACAGGTTTATCCGTATGTCCAAGCTCACCACATAGTACACATTAAAAGAGTGGGTTTTGTTGCATGTCAGTTATAAATATCTGATATAATAAAAGCCTAATATGCTAAGAGTCCAACCGTCCATTTGACCATTCGACCAGTCACTATGATGCGTACTGACCACCAGGGAGTAGACAATCTGACAGGTAGGTTAGCTTGCTCCTGGGGTCTTGTTAATTGGAACTGGGCGAGATGGGCCAGGCATGCCCTGGACCTCTCCTGCAATCCCTCACAGTCCCTTCCCAGCCCGATCTTACATCGTGACTCCTTGGGGGATGTGGGAGAGCCAGTTTTGGCCTGATCCCCGCAGGCAAGGCCAAATCCATGCACCGGGCCTCTAGTACTTAAGAAAGCCTTAAAAAGTACTTCCAAATAAAGACCTAGATATCCTTGTCTTGTCAGGAAATTAAAATGGCAACCCTATATGGGCTCTACCATTTCCTAATTTCCTGGGAAGACCAGCCTTGCCTCAGGGGCAGCAAATATTGGCAAGCATTGAAGAGTACTGCCATGGAATCAACAGGAATGCAGACTGGTTACAAAAAAATACAACCTGGGATATTATAGGATTAGCCTTCCTCTAGCTCCGAGGTCTTACCAGTTGAGGAAACCTTGAGGTGAACACCCTAGATGGGCCAGGGGACTCCAAAACTCTGTGTTTATTTTTTCTGCCAATGACTTTAGCCACAGAATACAGGTATGTAGGTCCTGAGAATATCTGTACATAAAGATCACACGAGCCACAGACGTTTGATCATTTTTGAATAATGTTCAGAATAGGCATTTTTCATCCATTTTACTGAAGTCTGTCCCACTCACTATGAATACAGTGTTTCTGTAATAATTGTGGTTTCATTTAAACCTCAGAGTCTTACAACAACTGACATTACCCTATGAAATTTTATACATGACACATGGCTCCTTTATAGTATGTGTGGAAGAATTCCCCTAAACATTGCTGAGAATTATGTAATACTTATTGTGACCAGAGACTATAATTAATATTGTGCATAGAAACACAACAAAAGCCTCCTTTCCAGTGTGAACGTTGACCTCACCAATAATAGAGGCACCAGGCTGCAAATTAGAATGACAAAGTCATGCAGACTTTCTTTCAAGGCCTTGGCCAGCAATGCAAAATAACCCAATATTGGACAAAGAGTGGTTTTCTGCCATTATTATGTGCCTTCCAAAACAAAGTTTGGGATCCCACAAATGCTGAGTCATACTAATTTTCTCTCTTAAATGAAACATTAAGAATTAAGGTGCTGCCCTGCTTAGGTCACTATGTCGGTTGGAGTATCCTCCCATAAAGCACCCCCACCCCCAAAAAATGTGGCTTGTTTGATTCCTAGTAAGGGCACATAACTAGGTTGCAAATTTGATCCTTGTTTGGAAAGCATAGAGGAGGCAATTGATCCATATTTCCTTTCATATCAATACTCCCCTCCCCTGTTCCTCTCTCTCTAAAATTAACAATCAATTCCCTGGGAGAGAATTAAACAATTAAGGTATTGATGTTTCAAGTATATATAATTAAATATAATGCCAGGACTGACTAGCAGAACCTGAGCGACGGATGAATGGATTACTCTGACAGGTTTCTGTGAAAGAGAAGGCTAAGGGGCTGCTTGGCAAGAGGCACCAAAACAGCCCCGATTGCCTGCCTCCTTAGGCTTTTATTGTAATAACAGCTTTAACTAAAATTAACCTCTAGACCAGGGGTGGGCAACCCCTGGCATGCGTGCCAAACATGGCATGCCAGTAACTTTTGCTGGCACTAAAACTCTCTCTTATAATCATCCATTTACAATTTTTTTCTTAATATCGACTTTTTTATTTTTCAGATAAATTCAGTGTAAGAGCATCTTAGATACATAAATAATTTTACATAACAAGTTATCTTAAAGACCATAGACATGGGTTGACGAGAGAGGGGAAGAGAAATTTCTATGCCTCTGCCTTAACTCTCCCTGCCTTCCTAGATCCGACCAGTGTTTTGGTTTCATCTACATACACTTGTGAATCTTTGTTCTCAGTGATGGATTTTGTTAAGTCTCATAATAGGAGTAGCCTGACGGATGAAAGTAGTAGCTCATGCATATCTCTGAAGGTCATGAAATATAAACCTGATGTAAAATCTCTGTCATCAGTGATGCAGCAGCAAAAGTCCCACTGATAATGTCAAACGGAGTCATAAAGTTTTCTGTCGGACTATCAGTGTACATGTATACATTAAAAAATAAATGTATTTTTCATCATCATATACTGTGTTTTTGTCGCTCGGATGAATTTTATTATTTCTTCAAGGTTCTTCACATACGTACACCTTAAGAGATACCAAGTAGGCATAAAATGTTCTCAAAAAATTAGGGTTGGCATGCAGAAGAATTTTGAGTCAGAGATTTTGCTGGTTTTGGCATGCACTCACAAAAAGGTTGCCCACCCCTGCTCTAGACACAATCAGCAGGGTAAGTATCCTTGAGAAAGCACATGATTCTACAAGGTTGGGTCTAAAAGACTAAACCTAGAGATTCTAGCAAAACACCCAGGGCTCTGACTTGTTTGGAAAAGTCAAGGCAGGGACTGCTGCCTTTGGCAAAGTACCCCTAGAGGCCCCCAACCTTTCGGAGAATCCTCCTTACAGACTTTCCAACCAAGTCCCATGCTTCCTCACATCTCCCCGCTTTTTGTTCTGCTGGCTGCGGAAGACAGAGGGAGATGGTGAATTTCTGCTTTGGAATATTGGGGTCCGCAAAGTGCATTCACTGCCCGAGTTCTGATTTTGTAGACTTTAAGAAAAACAAAGAGAATTACAATGACAGCAATAGTTAGTCCGATCAGGTGCCAATTGATTCTAGGAAACCATGTGGTGGGGTCTATCCACTCCAAATGTTCCTTTACCGTACTTCAAGCAATAATCTGTTTTTCATGTTTATTGATAGCAAGTAAGGACTCTCTAATTTGCCTTTTAACATGTTTATTTCTTCAGTAAGGTTCTCATGAAAAACTCCCCACAGATGCTTTTTAATATCAATCCATTGATGGTGACGACTGTCCCATTTTAAAGGGGAGACATATATGTGCTTGTGCTCCCAATCGCAATCAAGCACTTGCCTGTATGCTATAGCGCCCTGCCCTTCCCCCAGATATTCAATGGCTGCTTCTATTGCCTGTAGTCTAGCTAATATTTTTTTAAATCTATGTGCTGTTGTATAGTGAATTCCCTAGTTACATTATAGGCCATATTGTCTACAAATGTGGTAGTCTGCACAGACTCAGAAAGGGCCGCCACAGCGACACTGACGGTAGTAAGAATAACAACACCTGAGATAATGGCTGCAATGAGCATTCCCAAAAATCTTTTTGGCCATAATTGACTCAATGCTCTTTCTAAGACTTTGGTAGCTGATGAGCCTTGCCATTTCCTAGCGAGATTAACAAGCAGTAGGATTCCTGCTTGTTTCCTAAGTGTCATAATAGTGCTGATGTTCAATGAAGTAATATTCTGGGTGGTAATACAGGATGCAAAATAAGCTCCTTCTCCAATCTGCACTAGAAAAGATGAACGATGGTTTATTAGTAGATTGGGGCCCATAACAAAGACATAGGGGCAAGTGGTGCAAATCAAGCTATTGTCAGTAAGATTATTAGTAAAAGTTATACTATAGTGGCCAGAGGAGTTCTGGCAGTTACCGTGCCACAATTTCAAAGGGCTGAAAACATGGTCTAATTTCCATAAGGTTTCCTGAACTGGCAAGCCTAGTACTTGAGGTCATGGGGAACTCATCCCTCCCTCAGTCCAAACCTCAGGCATGCCTGCATAACCGATGTAACTAGTATTAGACACACGGTGAACCAGAATGTCAATATGGTTGGCTTGCAAATGACCATGTGGGCCCCAATCTATAACCTGTTGGTCCCCTAGGACCATCAAATGGGCATGATTTCCTTGACAAACTTCCCAATGGAATGCCTCAGCAGAGGGGTCCCACCGTTTATTTTGCTTTCACTGAGGGGTGGGAGGCACAGTAGCATTAGTCAGATTACTGCAGGCCAGACTACCTGCTAAGAGAAAGGTTAGCTGAGCTTTAATCTGATCAGGTTTAGGAGTGACATGTAACCAAATCTGATTATGAGCCCTCATACAGTACAGAGAGGAACTGGAGGAGGTAACACATAAGGGTAGTAAATTCGAATGAAAAGAGGCATTTTGAGGGACAGGTGTCCAATGTGTACCATTTTTAAGACTGCCTATTGTTGGCAAGTCTACTCCCCCTAAGAGGGATGTTAGGTTGTTAGACACAGGAAAAGGGGGGGTCCCCCCAAGTGAGGGGCCTAAATAAAGGTGGGTCTATAACTTGGGCCCAATATAAGGTGGCAGATGCTGGTGCCCAAAACCAATCAAGAATGCCAAACCATACCGCACAGGAGTTGAGGTGAATCAAGGAAGTCATAGCAAGAAAAAGTTATCTGTGGTGCATGGAGCATGAGTATCTTTCAGCAGTTGCTCAGCCTCTGCCATCAGCTTCTTCATCGTTCCCCAGATTATTCCGGGGGCCGTCTGGGTCATCTGAAAGTGCGTCATTTGGGGCTGTGGAGTCCCCAGGCCCAGATTCTTCATTTCTGGGAGAGGATTGGTCCCGTGCCATGCCATCATAGGGTTTAATCCGATGAGTTGGAATCCACAGCGGCCCTGTGGGGGGTAGAAACACATGCATATACTCTCCCCCATGTGAATAATTCATTGGTTCCTTTATAGTTATTAGTGTCCACATCTCGCCACAAGACCGGTAGTTTCTGAGCTGATCCTAAAGAAGTAAAGTGATGCTCTATGGGGGATAGAAAGCAATTATTCAAATTCAAAAATTAAGGGTAAAGAGTGCTTTAGATAGCATCATAGCTGGATCCTTGAGTCCTATATTCCCCCTTTTTTGTTTTACTAGCATGTTCTTTAAGGTGGAATGGGCAAGCTCGACAATGGCCTGCCCTGTGGATTATAAGGGATTCCTGTGGAATGTTGGATGGACCGATTCCTGCTAAAAGTGGCAAAGGCATGGCTGCTATAAGCAGGCCCACTGTCAGTTTTTATTTTGGTTGGGATTCCTAAAATGGCAAATGTAACAGATGTTTAATATCATAATGTGTGGATTCGCCGGGAAAAGCATGGGCACTGATCCTATCAGAAGCGTCTATAGTTACATGTACATACCGGAGTTTCCCAAAAGAGGCAATGTAAGTGACATCTGTTTGCCTGTAGGCCCCCAGGATTAATTCCCATGGAGGGTGGTGAGGTGCCTGTCATTTGACTATGAGGACATTGTAAAATAATTTGTTTAGCTATCCTCTGGGGTTCCTGAAATTCCTTGTGTAATTGTCTCCAATTTTGATGGAATCATTCATGGGGTTGATTGGGCTTCCATTAAGGTAGCTGTCATTACTAAGTTGTCCACTTGTTCCTTGGCCTGTACTAAGGGTCCAGGAAGGCAACTGTGAGACCTGATATGAGATATAAAAAGAGGATGTGATCGACCATCTAGTAAGGCCTGGAGGCGAAGGAACTGTGCTAAGAGGGATGGCTCTGATGTAGGCTTAATAAGTGAGGTTTCTAAATTTTGTAAAATATAAACAGAGTAGGCAGAATCACTAACAATGTTCAGGGGCTGCAAGAGAAATGTTTCTAGTCCTAAAACCAGTGCCCCAATTTCAGCTCGCTGAGTTGATGTGAAGCCCCCTTGCTTAATGGCACCATCAGGTGGCCAGTGAATGGCTGCTTTTCCGGTTTTTCCTGAGCCATCAGTGAACAAGGTGAGTGTCCCTGGGATAGGGATATGTACATTCTTTTGTGTGTGTTTTTTTAAACAATTTATGATAATTTTTATTTATTTTTTTTTAAAATATATGTCTTTATTGATTTCAGAGAGGAAGGGAGAAGAAGAGATAGAAACATCAATGATGAGAGAGAATCATTGATCGGCTGCCTCCTGCACACCCCCTACTGGGGATCGAGTCTGCAACCCAGGCATGTGCCCTTGGCCAGAATCAAACCTGGGACCCATCGGTCCGCAGGCTCACGCTCTATCCACTGAGCCAAGCCGGCTAGGGCATGTACATTCTTAGTGTAATAGAGTAACTTAGTGTGTGACAAAAAATGTCTTAGCACAGAGAGAATGCTCTATCTGCCCTAAGAATTCGGCTAGGACAATTTGTAAATCTATGGAAGTGGAAACTGCTTTCTCAAATTGAGTCTTGGTTAGTGGGAGGTGAATGACTTAAGGATCATGTCCTGTGAGTTTAGCACATCGCTGCCTCCCACCTAGGATTAAAAAGCAAATTAAAGCCAGATAAGGTGATAACATTTTGGAGGGAGAATGGGAGCAAAACAACCATTCAGTGAACCTCAATTCAGGAATTAGTTCCCTATAAGTCCTGTAGGCGATTGTCTGGTGGGAAATAAAAAATAATTGAAGAGAATGCTGGGGAGAAATTCTATTTAAATATCGTGTATTGAGAGCATTCTCAACCAAGCGGAGTTCTCCTATCCCTTCAGCAGAGAGCTGTCTTGGGGAATTCAAAGCTGGATCCCCTTTTAATATGTTAAACAGGTTTTATAAATTTGCTGTGGGAATACCTAAAACCCGTTCTACCCAATTTATATCTCCCAGAAATTTTTGAAAATCATTTAGGGTTTTTATTTCCCTATTATTGAAGATAACATTTTGGGATCTGATGGTTCTTTCAGTTAAGATATACCCCAGATATTTCCATGGTTTTGTCACATCTGTACCTTTTCAGGGGCTATTAAAAGGCCTCTTAAGGCCGTTTCCTTTTGTACTGAAGAGTACAAACAATATAACAGGTTCCTATTAGGGGCTGCAAGTACAATGTCCTCCACGCAATGGATAATTTTTCCAGAAGGGAACCGTTGCCTAGTTGGCATAAGCGCCTGATGTACATGATACTGGCACATAGTTGGGCTATTTGGCATTCCCTGTGGGAGGACTTTCCAGTGATATCTCTGAGCAGGTTCCTCATTGTTAATTGAGGGGAGAGTGAATGCAAATTTCTCCCAATCTCAGGTAGCCAAAGGAATGGTATAAAAACAATATTTAAAATCTATTATAACTAGAGGTCTGGTGCATGAAATTCATGCGGGGTGGGGGAGGTTCCCCTCAGCCCAGCCTGTATCCTCTCCAATCTGGGACCCCTCGGGGGACATCCCTCTCACAATCCTGGATCACTGGCTCCTAATTGCTCACCTGCCTGCCTACTTAGTGGCCCATAACTGCTCCCTCCTGCCAGCCTGGTCGCCCCTCACTGCTTCTGCATGCCAGCCTGATCGCCCCTAACTGTCCCCCATGCCAGCCTGGTTGCCCCCAACTGCCCCCCTTGCCAGCCTGGTCGCCCCTCACTAACCCCCCTGCTGGCCTGGTTGCCCCACGCAACCCACTTGTTCAGTCATTTGGTCGTCCCTCATAACCCCCCTGCCGGCCTGGCCACCCCACGCAGCCTCCTTGTTTGTCGCCCCTCACTAACCCCCCTGCTGGCCTGGTCACCCTACACAGCCCGCTTGTTCAGTCGTTTGATTGTCCCTCATAATTACCCTCCCAACCTGGTCACCTCATGCAGCCTGCTTGTTGGTCACCCCTCACTAACCCCCCTGCCAGCCTGGTTGCCCCACGCAGCCCGCTTGTTCAGTCATTTGGTCGTCACTTACTAACCCCCCTGCCAGCCTGGTCGTAGGCAGCCACCTTGTGAGGGTGTGATAGTCAACTTGTATATCACCTCTTTATTATATAGGATAATAGGCCATTCTTGTGGGATCGTGGCTGGGGAGGGACATCCAGGCTGGAGAGCCCCCATGAGTTGAATATTAGCATTAATGGCTCCTAAATCATGTAAAAGCCTCTACTTTTTTATTTTTTAGGAATTACAAAAATAGGAGAATTCCAGGAGCAATTAGAAGGTTCTATGTGCTCCAATTCTACCTGCTCTTTCATCAGTAGATGAGCCTGTTGTAATTTTTCTCCCTTTAAGGGCCACTGTTCTACCCATATAGGAGTTTAGCTTAACCAAGTCAAGGGTAGGGGAGATATAACAACAGTGGCCATTTCTAAAAAGGTGTCTGTAATGTTCGCCCCTACTGCAAAAGATCTCGTCCCCACAAATTGACTGGAATTTGTAAGATTAGGAGTTGTATGTAGCCAATTTGCCCATCTGGCCTTTTACAGAGTACAGGCCGAGAACTTTGTAATGTCTGAAAACTTCCCCTATTCCCACTATCCTTTGATCTTGTTTTACTGTGGGCCATGAGGAGGTCCAGTCAAGATGCCTAAGTATAGAGCCGTCTGCCCCGGTATCCATCAATCCGGTGAATTTTTTCCCTTGGATTTCTATAGTGAGGAGGGACCGTTCCCTGGTGACTAGTTGATTCCAATAAACCCCTTCTGCCAAACCCTCCTTGGTTTCTCTCCTTTCCTAAAGCATTTGGGACCCTGAATGATAGTAACAACAGTTGTGCGATCTTTGTTTGCACAGGGAAAATATGCAATCCCTTGCATGTCATGAGCACCTGGATTTCTCCCTGATAATCACTATCAATGACTCTAGGTACTGCTGTGACCCCTTTTAAGTTAAGGGTAGGGAGCCCCAAAATGATGTCTTCAATGCCCAGTGGCAGTGGCCCCCAAATTCCCGTAGGGACACTTTTAGGGTTGTCCCCTTCCTTGAGAATTACTTCTGTTGAGGTAAGTCCAACCCTGGGCTCGCAGCAGTAGCCGCTCAGAGGGAGCAGACGGTGGATTTTCTGTCTGCCTCACGAAGGCCGATCGGTCGTGTCCTGGTTTGTTGTGGGGCCCAGGACTGGCCCCGCTGGGAGCTTCCCTGCAGTGGTGGTAATGAATTGCCATCTTTGTCAAATTTAGATTTACATTGATTGGCCCAATGTCGCTCCTTATGGCAGCAGGCACAGACAGATGGGGCCAAGATTTCTCAGGCCAGGAGGCTGGCATTTTAGTCCTGCAATCCTTTTTTAAATGTCCCCCCCCCCCCTTTTTTCCCCTACATTGGTAACATTTGGAATCTTTCTTGCCCTTATTCCCTTGAAGGGCTATGGCCAGCATCTGACTCTGGTGGGTTTCTGTTCCTACTAGCCACAAGCTCTGATACATTCCCCCACTTGTAGTGGCCTTTCCCCTGATGGGCTGTATAGCCTTTTGACAATCAACACTGGCATTCTCGTATGCCAGTTGTAGCAAGTGAATATCTGCAGCCTGGCTATGACTTATCTGCCGGCGAATGGATTGAGTAAGGCAATTTACAAAATCAACATAAGATCCCTGTTGTCCCTGGTGTACATTAACAAAAGAGCCTTGCTGGGCTCCACCTTCTGGAATGCGCTCCCAAGCCCGTTGTGCACAGAGAGAGGTTTGGGCAAACACTTGAGGGTGCAGGTCTACTTGCTGTTGGACATTAACATATGGTCCACATCCCTGGAGCATCGGGGCCATAATATGACCAGCACCTGCTAAGTTATTTTGGTTATCCTGCTGCTCCCAGAGCTCATCATATTCTGCTCTCCGTAATAGATACTGACTGGCATCCAGAGTTGTTTTGGCCCAAATCTGCCAGTCCCAAGGAGTCATGTGATCATTTTCAGAAATGGCAGTAAGGAGTCCTTTTGTAAATGGACTGTTGGCCCCATTTTCTCTAACACTTTTCCTTATTTCTTTCAAGGTGTTAAAGGAGAGCGGCTCATAAACTCTATTACCTTGTTGATTTTGCATAATTGGGCAAGCCAAAAGCTCTCCTTCTAACATGGCTTGCCTGACACAGGACCCCATAATTAAGAGTCTCATTGATGAGCCTTCCCACACCAGAGGCGGAAGATAGGGAAATATTTCCTCCAGAGGTAGGGCTTTAGTATTACAGGCTCTACAGGTTCCACTTCAGGGAAGGGGGGGAGTAGTAAATTCTCCTGTAGCTCTGTAGGCTTTTTTTGATCTTTAATATGAAATGGGCACAGTGCAGCTCAAATAAAGAGCCCACATAGTTAATGATGATAAGGGCACTCATTTTCTATGGGCTTGATTTCTCTTTAAATTCCTGCCCACTTGTTCCCAGGAATTAAGGGAATTAAGGAACTAAGGTCTAGTGTTCCAGCATCGAGGAACCAAGGATTATAAATTATAACAATCTATAATAATAAAAGGGTAATGTGCTAATTAGACCGGACAGCCAAATGACCTTCCAAACCTCATTCCAGACATCCTTCCCTACAAAGCCATGAGAGTGGGGGCCAAGGCAGAGGCAGTTAGGAATGATCAGGCAGGCAGGCAGAGTGGTTAGAGGCGATCAGGCAGGCAGGCAGAGTGGTTAGGGGTGATGAGGCAGACAGGCAGAGTGGTTAGGGGCGATCAGGCAGGCAGGCAGGGAGGCAGGCAAGCAGTTAGGAGCCAGCTGTCCCAGATTGCAAGAGGGTGCAGGTCGGGCTGAGGGACACCCCCCACCCCCAGTACGAATTTCGTGCACCGGGCCTCTAGTTTTTAATAAGCCATTTAGTTGTTCTTCTGTAACAGAGGGACCACTTGCTTTTAATAACTGTTTCAGCACTGTGATATATTGCTGCTGTTCTGTGGACAACTTTTGTCCCATTATGAAACCTTAGCTGAGAAAAAATTCCCTTGAACTTGGAAATCCCAAGTGGGATCCAATGACTTACTGCACAGTTTGTTTTTTGAGGGTTCCATTGTGTTTCGTTGTATTCCTTGGTCCTCACATGGGGCATGACTTGCCAAGGCTGACCAGCAGACCCTGAGCAATGGATGAATAGATTACTCAGACACACGTTTCTGTGAAAGAGAGGCTAAGGGACTGCTTGGCTATAGGCACCAAGAAGCCGTGTTCAATTGCCTTCTTAGACTTTTATTGGAACAACAGCTTGAACTAAAATTAACCTCTAGATACAATCAGCAGGGTAAGTATCCTTGAGAAAGCACTTACTTCTACACAGTCGGGTCTAAAGACTAAACAGAGAGTCTCCAGTAAAATACCCAGGGGCTACTGTGCCTGGTGGCAGTGGACCCCAAATTCTCATAGGGACCCTTTTAGGTTCATCACCTTCCTTGAGAATTAGTTCTGTTTGGAAAAGTCAAGGTAGGGGCTGCCGCCTTCAACAAGGTTCCCCTAAGAGGCCCCCGATCTTTTGGAGAATCCTCTTTATAGACTTTCCAACCAAGTCCCGTGCTTCCCTACATTCCCGACATGCATCCATCCTCACATTCCTTCACAAAGATCCTGGATCATCTAGATCCTCCACCAATGCACATAATCCTTCGCAAACATTTCCATTCCACACTCTATATTCCCTGTCAGTCATCAGAGTCTTCCTCAATTCCCCACCTTGCTACAGCCTGGGGTTCTATGAACTGACCCTGTGCTTAATCCATCCCTAGAGCCTGAGATGGGACCTCCAGAGGGACACCAGGTGCCTGTAAGAGAAGGTGAAGAAGGGGCTCACCTCGGGGGTGGGGGAGAAGAATATATTGTCCTCTACATCGCCTCTCTGGAGATTGCCTATTCACTTTCCCATTGGCTGCACAGACTCAGAGAGAAACATACAGATAACACAAGCACAGAAACACACAGGTACAGAACACCCGCAGCCTCTGCTGGGCACTCAGGTGCCAGGCTTATGTCCAGGCTCCAGGCTCACACAGACCCACACAGTAGACATGGGCAATACCTTGGGGGGAACACACACATACACACACACACACACACACACACAGAAACAAACAATTGCGGCCACCCAGACAGTGCCACAGGATACACACAATGGACATTCCTCCATATGCTGGCAGGAAACCCTATCATCAATCCTGTTCCAGTACATAATCTCTGTGCCCCGCCAACCTCACATCCCATAATATATTGTTCCTCAGAGTTCAAGGTCCATCACCTCACTTCAGGAGCAGAGGTCTTCTCTGCACTGGCCAAAATTAAGGATGGGGGATACCACCTGCAATACACCCCTCCACCCAATGTGTTGAGACCAAAGCTCAACTTCTGGAAATGCTTGTATTGCAGACTGTTCTTGCCATTGAATAAAACAAAGCACCGTTACCTGGAGAATCCATGGTATCTCCAGTACTGGCTGGGTGGTGGTATTTCTAATAAAATTAAAGTGGAAAATTACACATACATGCAAAAGTAGAGAGATTCAAACAATGCCTGTGGGGCCCAGGGGTGTGTGTGGGCTGGTTGGAGGCAGGTGAACTGATTTCAGGGCCTCAAGTATCAGGGGCTGCTCCTGAATATCTAGGAGGAATCTGGGCTCCTCAACCACTAAAATACAAAACACCTCAGTCTCAACTCCTGGATGGATGGGGCAGAGACCACAAGGGGCACGTCCAGGCCCAGAACTTTTTCCAGCTCCTTAGGTTTTAAGTCTCAGGGAGCACTGGTATCTTGATTCCTTGTGGGTTACTGTGCAGCTCAGTCCCAGTTCCCCACCCTCCTCACTGACAGCAGGGACCCCTCCCCTCCTGTTCTCCCCCTCACTGTGTGCTCTGCTCTTATGAGAACCTTGCTGGCTGCTTCATCACAGGGTCCCTGGTCTGTGATGGTGTTCACATGTGTTGACTCATCTGATAAAAAAAAACAAAAAACACCACACACATATATTGATTAGAGATAGTATGGGGTGGGGTGGGGGGGGGGAGAGAGAGAAACACCCATTTGTTTTATACATTAATTTTATACATTCATTGTTTGATTCTTGCATGGGCCCTGAGTGAGAATGGAACCTTCAACTTTGGCATTATTGAGATGATCCTTTAAACAACTGAGCTCTCTGGCCATGGCGAATTTTATCAGGGGTTTTAAATAAAATAAGTCACTAAAGTATCTGAGAATAGATAGATACCAGAACTACCATGACGGCAGATAGTGATAAAAGGCTGGGGTAGGATTCATGAAGTTTCATAACTGTTTTCTTTACATGGACACTAGAGGTCTGGTGCAAAAAATTCGTTCATGGGTAGGGTTCCTAGGCCTGGCCAGTGATCAGCGCTGATCAGGCCTTCAGGCTGCCACCTGGGGCCTTCCTTTATTCTGTGCCGACCCCTGTTGGTCAGTGCATGTCATAGTGAGCAATCAAACTCCATCTCCCTGATGAATTCCCAAGGGGGCATTTTGCATATGAGACTTTTAGATATATACTAGAGGCCTGTTGCATGAAGAGATTTGTGCAATAGGCCTTCTCTTCCCTTGGCTGCTGGCACAAGTTTGCCCGGGACCCAGGCCTTTGCTCTGGCTGGGCTCTGGCCGGAGCTGGCCCTGGAGCCATCAGGCTTCGCTGCTCCGGCCTTGGGGCCGTCAGGCTTCGCTGCTCTGGCCTTGGGGGCGTAAGGCTTCACTGCTCCAGCCCCAGGGCCATCAGGCTTCGCTCCACCGCTTGGAGCCGACGTATGCAAATTAACTGCCATCTTTTTTTGGGTTAATTTGCATACTCTCCTGATTGGCTGGTTAGCGTAGCGAAGGTACAGTCAATTCACATGTTTGTCTATTATTAGTTAAGACTAGAGGCCCAGTGCACGAATTTGTGCACGGGTGGGGTCCAGCCTGCAGGGGAGGGGACTTGGGAGGTTGGCCGCTGGCCGTGCCCCTGATTGAGGCTGGGCTGGTCAGGTGGGGGAGGACCTGAGTGCTGATCAGGGCCAAGGCCAGCTGAGGGAAGGGCCACAGGAGGTTGGCCAGCTGGTCCCGCCCCCATAGGGCTGGTTGGCTGGCCTCAGTGCGCTTTAGCAACTGGTCATTCTGGTCGTTCAGGTTGTTCCGATCGCTTGGCTTTTATATATATGGATAGATATTTGAAATAAACTATTACAGTAATTTCATATGCCAGTTAGGAATCACTGAAAAGTGGAGGAGGATTTTGTTTCAGGGAGGCAGGCATATATGGAAACATAAAAGTGCTTGTTAAAAAATGTGTTTTATCACAGCTGATATTAATCATGGTTGAGTACAACTTATGAACCAAGAAGTCAAGGTTAGATTCTGGTCAGGGCACAAGCCATGATTGCAGGCTTTATAAAAAGTGTGGGGCATGCAGGAGGCAGCTGATCAATGATTCTCATCACTGATGTTTCTATCTCTCTCTCCCTTTTTCTCTGAATCAATAAAAACATATTTTTAATATATATGTTAAAACGTATGCTTTAAATTAATTACAATTATATCAAACTTAAAAATATTTAACACTTGCCACTTCCCAATAATTCAGCTGTTTTATTATAAACTAGAGGCCAGGTGTATGACATTCATGCAACCCAGGGGGGGAAGGGTTGTCCTTCAGCCTGGCCTGCACCCTTTCACAGTCGGACATCCTTAGTGCTGCTGCGGAGGCAGGAGAGGCTCCTGCCACAACCGTTGCACTTGCCAGCCTTCAGCCCAGCTTCTGGCTGAGTAGCACTCCCCCTGTGGGAGTGCACTGACCACCAGAGGGCAGCTCCTGCATTGAGCGTCTGTCCCCTGGTGGTCAGTGTGCATCATAGCGACCAGTTGTTCCACTGCTCGGTTGATTTGCACATTACCCTTTTATTATATAGCATTTTCTTGAGCACATATATTGCTACTTTATCAGTATGTTGAAAATAAAATATAACGATGTACTACTGAAATATCTTATCATGTCCATGTCCAATGCCATTGTTCTGGCAGTTTGAACCTGGTGATGATGAAAGTATTTACACCAGGGAAATTGACAAATACTACAATCCTAGACTTCACTTAATGTATTACTAAATGCTTAGACTTAAATAATACTGGTGGGGAATGTTAACGATGCAGATTAAACTTATAAGTGTATGTTACAAGTGGCTGTAAATTGTCCACAGGATAAAAATTGAGAAAAACAATTTTCTTTCTAGAATTGAAAACCAATGCTTCCATATGTCAAAGAAGTCACTTGAGTCATTGAGGAAGGAGAGAAACTCAAACACATGTCTTAGATCAGTGATGGCGAACCTATGACGCGCGTGTCAGAGGTGACACGTGAACTCATTTTTTTTTGGTTGGTTTTTCTTTGTTAAGTGGCATTTAAATATATAAAATAAATATCAAAAGTATAAGTCTTTGTTTTACTATGGTTGCAAATATCAAAATTCCTATATGTGACACGGCACCAGCGTTAAGTTAGGGTTTTTCAAAATGCTGACATGCCGAGCTCAAAAGGTTCGCCATCACTGTCTTAGATGCTGCACTGTCTTCCTATTGGTAAGAATAATAAATTAACTTAAAAAATAGGCAAAAGATCCTGAGCAGACATTTTAGCAAAGGAGATAAAGACAGTGTAAATTAAAGCAAGAAAAAATGCTCACCATCAAAAATTCTTAGGGAAATGTTATCAAAACAAAAACAAGTTAATAGTATACTCATTTACTGGCCTACTATTTTAAAAAATACCGTCATATGTGCTGGCAGGGTAATATAAAAGCTGGAATTTTCATTACTGTGGGTGGGTAGGAAGGCAAAGGGAATGACCATTTTAGATCACAGATCTGCATATCTTAAAATGTAACACATTCACTGGCACTGCAACAGTTAGATAAATAAAACATACACCTGTAGGAAGAACTGAATGCAATATTCCCAGTTTTATTTATAAAACCCCAAATGTGGAAATAATTGAAACCATATACAGATCAATGGATAAAGTGGTTATCCATAGAATACAACATTATTAGCAATAAAAATTAAAATTAACTATTTACCTAAACATTACTGTTGAATCTAAAAATACCTGTGTAGCATGAAGGAAGCCAGTGGTTGTTAAAAATTATACACCTTATAGTGCCTATAAAGTTATGGAAAATATGAACTAATCTATTGTAAAAGGAGGTAAATCAATGGCTGCATGGAGAACTGGAGAATCCGAAAGATTATAAAAGGGCAAGAGGTAAATACAGGGTGTGCAAAAGTAGGTTTATAGTTGTTAGTATTGAAAATAATACAACAGTTAATAAATAATAATAAAAGTATAAAGTCTCCATGGCTACTGTTTCTTATTTTTTTGGGCATCATCACGTTCACTGAAAGGTCATTGGTTTGATTCCAGATTAGGTCACATGTGCGCCTGGGTCTGCAGTAGTGGGCATGCAGGAGGCAGAAGATTGATGTTTCCCTCCTTCTGAATCTTATCTCTAAAAATCAGTAAAAATAAAATTTAAAATACATAAAACTAGAGGCCTGGTGCACGAAATTCCTGACCAGGTAGGGTGCCTAGGCCTGGCCGGCAATCAGGGCTGATTGGGGCCTTCCTTCCCTGGCTGCTGGCTGCTGGCTGGAGCCTTCCTTTCTCAGCTTCCAGCTGCTGACCAGGGCCTTCCTTCATTCCATGCCGCCTCCTGGTGGTCAGTGCCCATCATAGCAAGCGATCGAACTCCTGGTCTCCCGTTCAAACTCCCAAGGGGACACTTTGCATATTAGTCTTTTATATAAATAGTTATTTAAAATAAGAAAATAAATTCTGTGTTTTGCATACTCACAACTATAAGCATAATTTTGCCCCACCATGGGTACAGGTAACAGAGAAGCATATTTTACATGTGATGGTTTCTGAGCTTTATCCATATGTTCAACCTCACCAAATAGTGCACATTAGAAAAGTGCTTTTCGTTGCATGTCAGTTATACATATACCTAAGTAAAGCATTAAAATGTGGTTCCACATAAAAACATAGATATCCCTCTGTTGTTAGAAAATTAAAATGGCAACTCTATATAGACATGACCATCTCTCTCATTTCCTGAGAGAATCATTGTTGCCTCAGTGGCAGCAAATATTGTCAAAAAGTGAAGACTACTGCCATCAGAATGATCAGGAATGCTGAACTGTCAAAAACACATAATCTGGGACTAATCATACGATTATCCTTCCTCTAGCTTTGAGTTCTTGCCTGTTGTGATAACCTTGAGGTGAACACCACACAGCAGTGGTTATCAACCTTCCTAATGCTGCGACCCTTTAATACAGTTCCTCATGTTGTGGTGACACCCAACCATAAAATTATTTTTGTTGCTACTTTATAACTGTAATTTTGCTACTGTTATGAATCATAATGTAAATATCTGATATGCAGGATGTATTTAGGTAACCCCTATGAAAGGGTCGTTCGACCCCTAAAGGGGTCGTGACCCACAGGTTGAGAACCGCTGCCATCCAGGGACCCAGGAAATCCCCAAAACCATGAGATTCTTTTCACAACCAATCACTTCAGCTACACAAAGAACAAACAAGCTTCAGGACTGGGTCATTTGTGGATAATGTTCAGAAGAGGCAATTTTCATCCAACATACTGCCGTCTCTTCCACTCACTATGAAAACAGTGTTTGTCCCAATATTACTTGCACGTCACAGTGCTACAACAAATGAAACTAGGAGAACCAAGATGGCAGCATAGGTTAACGCCGGAGTTTGCTGCTTTGAACAACTACTTCAAAAGTGAAACCAAAAAACGGAAGGGACATCACCCAGAACCACAGGAACGCCGGCTGAGTGGAAGTCCTACAACTAGGAGGAAAGAGAAACGCATACGGACACTCAGAGGAGGCACAGTGCTGAAGTCAAATTCTGAGGTGCGGAGTGCGCGGAGCGGGCTGGCGGCGGAGGGCGCGGTTGGCGTTTTCAATCGGGAGGGAGTCGCAGACTCTGAGCTCCAGATACCGGCGAGTCTTTAGGGACCCAGACTCAAACGGGAGAAGCGGGACTGTCTGGCTTCGGTCAGAGCGAGTGCAGCTTTCTCTCTGAGCTTTGCAGCGGGTGCTGGGACTCAGAGAGGCAGAGCCCCTGGGGACGGGACTGAGAGCCGCCATAACTGCTCTCTCCGGCCCACCCTGTTGATCCTGTGCGACCCGCCCCGCCCAAGCCCTGCACACAGGCATTTGCCGGATAGCCTCAGGCAAAGGCTAGATTAGCACCTCCCTAGAGGACAGAAGTTCTCTCACTGCTGACACAGCTGATTCTCACAGCCACTTGGCCTGGAGGTCAAACCCTCCCTGGAATTAGCTACAACAATCAAGATTTAACTATAAGACTGCGAACAAAGACCACTAGGGGGTGCACCAAGGAAGCATAACAAAATGCGGAGACAAAGAAACAGGACAAAATTGTCAATGGAAGATATAGAGTTCAGAACCACACTTTTAAGGTCTCTCAAGAACTGTTTAGAAGCCGCCGATAAACTTAATGAGATCTACAAGAAAACTAATGAGACCCTCGATCTTATATTGGGGAACCAACTAGAAATTAAGCATACACGGACTGAAATAACGAATATTATACAGACTCCCGACAGCAGACCAGAGGAGCGCAAGAATCAAGTCAATGATTTGAAATGCGAGGAAGCAAAAAACACCCAACCGGAGGGGCGGAATGAAAAAAGAATCCAAAAATGCGAGGATAGTGTAAGGAGCCTCTGGGACAGCTTCAAGCGTACCAACATCAGAATTACAGGGGTGCCAGAAGATGAGAGAGAGCAAGATATTGAAAACCTATTTGAAGAAATAATGACAGAAAACTTCCCCCACCTGGTGAAAGAAATGGACTTACAGGTCCAAGAAGCGCGGAGAACCCCAAACAAAAGGAATCCAAAGAGGACCACACCAAGACACATCATAATTAAAATGCCAAGAGCAAAAGATAAAGAGAGAATCTTAAAAACAGCAAGAGAAAGAAACTCAGTTACCTACAAGGGAATACCCATACGACTGTCAGCTGATTTCTCAACAGAAACTTTGCAGGCCAGAAGGGAGTGGCAAGAAATATTCAAAGTGATGAATACCAAGAACCTACAACCAAGATTACTTTATCCAGCAAAGCTATCATTCAGAATTGAAGGTCAGATAAAGAGCTTCACAGATAAGGAAAAGCTAAAGGAGTTCATCACCACCAAACCAGGATTATATGAAATGCTGAAAGGTATCCTTTAAGAAGAGGAAGAGGAAGAAAAAGGTAAAGATACAAATTATGAACAACAAATATGCATCTATCAACAAGTGAATCTAAGAATCAAGTGAATAAATAATCTGATGAACAGAATGAACTGGTGATTATAATAGAATCAGGGACATAGAAAGGGAATGGACTGACTATTCTTGGGGGGGAAAGGGGTGTGGGAGATGTGGGAAGAGACTGGACAAAAATCGTGCACCTATGGATGAGGACAGTGGGTGGGGAGTGAGGGCGGAGGGTGGGGCGGGAACTGGGAGGAGGGGAGTTATGGGGGGGAAAAAAAGAGGAACAAATGTAATAATCTGAACAATAAAGATTTAATTAAAAACAAACAAACAAAAAAACAAAACAAATGAAACCAGCCTAAGAAATTTCACACATCATGGCACAGGGCTCTTTCGCAGTATTTAAGACATACTGTGAACACAGAATATAATTCATATTGTTCACAGAGCACAACAAAGGACTCTTCTTCTGGGTGATCATTGACCTCACCAATAATACAGGCACCAGGCTAAAAAATTAGAACCAAAAACTCATGCAGATTTTCCTTAAAAGGCTTGGTCAGCAATACAAAATATACCAATAATGGCCAAAGAGTGATTTTTTTGCCATTATTATGTGCCTTCCAAAGCTCAGAAAGCTCGGGACCCCACCATATCTGTTCCCCTCTGCGTGTGACAGATCACAACTATCCTTTCAAATCATCCCATGCAGTGAATATAACCCACAAAATAAAAGGTACAAAAGCAAAAACACCTTTACTAAAAGATCATAAACCTGAACAGAGGGCAGCAAGCAGTTTGTAGGTTGGTGAATTAGAACCTAAAACTCCTCAGAGGATAATGTTAGAAAAATTATAGAAGCACAAAAAAGGACTCCTTTTCTGAGGGACCACTGACCTCACCAACATTAGAGGCACCAGGCTGCAAATTAGAACCACGAAGTTACGCAAAATTTCTTTCATTGCCTTGGTCAAAGGTATAATATAAGCCAATATTGGACAGAGTGATTTTTCTGACATTATTATACGCTTTCCAAAGAACAGACAATTTGGGACCCCACCATATCTGTGATGATAGATCACAACATTCGTTTCAAATCATCCAGAGTGACATTTTTTTAAAAAATTAAAGCTACGAAAGAAAAAACATCTTTACTAAATATCATAAACCAGAATTAGAGGACACTAAGCAATTTTCAGGTTGGTGAACTATAAAGTAAAACAATTCCTAAAAGCATAATGTGAGACCCACAATGTCCCTGAAAGTGGTAGCATTCCTTAGCTTAGGATATGTAGTCTGGACAAACCCTGGGCCAGATGCATTACCTCGTCAGAGATAAAGAAATGAAGATACTGCCAAGAGCTCAGAGTTATCACAATTATCTGAAGCACAAGTGAGAACACAGAATACATTTCCCCTGATCACACGGGGGTTGTGACTGATGCACACTCTTCAGGTGACCCAGGTGTTAGAGGTGAAATCTCTTCAGCCAGAAATACTCGCTGTGACATCAATCGGGTGTTAGATCTGGGCATGTTAGCAAGTGCAATACAGTGCCTTCAAACCGCACTTGTACCCGAAACTTATGAGGAATCTAGCAGAGTGTATGTTCCATTAAAAGGGGTTTAAATTTAGGGAAATAGGTCCCAAAGAGTTGCCTTCAGTGTTGTTATTCTAAGTGAGAAAAATAAAAACATTCCCTGCATATTTAACACATCTCTCCAGTGTGAACTTTCAGCTGTTTAATAAGGTTAGATTTTTGGCTAAAAGTTTTCCCACATTCAGTACACTCATATGGCTTCTCTCCAGTGTGAACTCTCAGATGTACAGTGAGGTGAGCCCTTTGCCAAAAGGACATCCCACATTCTCTACATTCATATGGCTTTTCTCCACTGTGAACTCTGTGGTGTTCTTCAAGGTAAGACTTATCACTGAAGAACTTCCCACAATCATAACACTCATATGGCTTGTCAAAATTGTGAACTCTCAGGTGTTTAATAAGGTTAGATTTTTGGCTAAAAGACTTCCCACATTCAGTACACTCATATGGCTTCTCTCCAGTGTGAACTCTGGGGTGTCCAGTGAGGTGACTCCTTTGACTAAAGGACATCCCACATTCTCTACACTCATACAGCTTTTCTCCAGTGTGAACTCTCTTATGTCCAATGAGGTTAAAGATTAGTCTAAAAACTTTCCTACATTTGTTACACTCATAAAGCAGTTCTCCAGAACAGACACCCTGAATCTGAACAACTTTCAGGTCGTTGCTGCCAGCGTTTTCACATTCACGCCCTTGATGAAGACTTTTTACATCAAGAAATTCCTGGGAAATCCCACTGCCACAGTGTAGTTCATAAGGGTTGAGAGTGGCCTGGTGCTGGGGAATCTCTGAGTTGTGTTGAAAGTCTTCTCCAACCTTCCTGCTGGTTGAAGGCACCGAAGGTAAGTAGAAGCTGCACCTATTCACAAAGGAGGCCCTGTCCATAGCTTGTTTCCAGGGCCCCTCTCCACATTCATTCCTCCGTTGCTGGTGAGGGTTTGCACTGAAACAGATGTCTCCAACACGTGCATCACTACAGAATGCTTTCTGCTTAAAATATGCTACATCTGACTCAGTCAGGTGCAAAATATGTTGTAACACAGAGAAACACCGCTTACACAGAAGGGTCTTCTGGGTGGCTGGAGCTGTCTTAGAAGCCCTGACCTGTGACTCTCCTTGTATAGATACACTTTGACCAGAACAGGCCTCCTTATCACCCATGTTGTGCCAACAACCTGAAAAGTGAGAAAGGGTGAGGAAATGAATGTTGAATGTGGTGACAGGGGGAATTCCCATTGCAAAGGTGTGTTACACATCACAGTTGGTACATGCAATTCTCTGAAAATCAGAGATGTGCAGGAAGGATTAATAAGAGGCTCTTGTAACTTTCTGGGCTAATGAAGATCACAAAACAGAAAGGCCTCACCAGAAATATGACACAAAAATGGCAAGCACCACATGGATTAGAATAGGGAGCTCCGGCTAATCCTTCAACTAACAGCATTCAGCAGGGCTTGTTGACTGGGGAAGGGGGCAAGCTGAGCAAGAGGTTGGCTCCCTCTTACTCCAAGTGAAATTCAAGAAAGGAGTAGCTGGTTTCGAGGACTAATTACCACATATGTGCACCTCATAACACATGTGCACGTCAATGTTGCAGATGATTGCAGTTCATTTAAGTGAAGACCATAACATGACCCAGGTTGCCACAAAGAACCGTTACCCAGAGAAAGAGCGCAGAAGTTGAAGCCATGCATATGGACACTGTCAGCCTCCCATGAAGAGAAAGTGCAAGCTGGGACCTATGAAGTTCACTGCAAGACTCCTGACTCTGTTTCCTCTACTTTTTGAGGTAACAGGTGTTAGGGATGTTCATGGAGTCCTTTGTTCAGGGCTCTCCATCCAGCTCATCCCTGGCAGCCACAGCACATTTGACAAGACAGTGGGGAAAATTAACACAGGCCATGTTCCCACTGTGGGAGAGAGAAAGCTTTGCCTGAGGAATAAAGGAAGAGAGGTCATCACCTCAGGACACTGGGAGAACATCAAGGTCTTACCTACAGATGACACAAGTGCAAACACTTCCAGCATCACATCATAGTACAGAAGTCTCTGAGCCTCATCAAGGAGCCCCCACTCCTCCTGAGAGAAGACAATGGCCACATCCTCAAAGTTCATATCCTGTCATAATGGGGACAATACAGCCCAAGATCAGCTTCACTCCTAAGATTCTTAGTCTGTCATACTCCCCACCCTCCACATCCATCTGCTCTGTCCACTCCACACATCAGAGAAAATACCAGGCCTTCATCCCATGAAAGCCATTGTCTTCTTATATTCCTACTGACATTTTGTCTTCCCACTATAATAAAGGCAGATAGGTCAGTACACAGACTCGCTCGGGTCCCCAGTAAAGTGTGTGTGGGACGGAGCTCATGGAAGCTTATCTCTCCCCACTCCCAAACCCGCCTTCCTCTCATTCTAAGTAAAATGAAACAAAAGTATTTTAAAAAATATTTCTTAAAAACAACAAGAGTTGTTTTTTGTGTACTAACAACTGAAAGTCTACTTTTGCCACACCTTGTATATAGTGACAGATAAGATTATTTCACGTGTGATGGCTTCACAGCTTTAGTGCACTTTCTTGCACGTCAGTTTCTATATCCTGAGAGGAACATCATTGTCTCAGCGGAAGCAAATATTGGCAAGCAGTGAAGACTACTGCCATGGAATCCAAAGGATTGATGACTGGTTACAAAAGACACATCCTGGGACTGATTACAGGATTATCCTTCCTTTAGCTTTGAGTTCTTACATATTGAGAAATGACTTTGTGGTGAACACCTTACAGAGACCAGGGGAATCCACAAATTCATTACATAATTTTCTCTGCCAATGACTTCAGCTACAGGAAACATTTTTGGAGGTGCTGAGAATGTCTGTACACAAAGGTCACACAAGAGACAGGCCCAGGAACATTTGTGGATTCATGTTCAGAAGAGACACTTTCCATATAATTTACTGCAGTCTCTCTCATCACTATGAATACAGTGTTTCTGTCTCAATGGTAGGTTCACCTCAGAGTCTTTCAACAAATGTCACAAGACTATGAAATTTCATACTTCATGGCACTTGGCTTCTTTGCAGTATGTGGGGAGGAGTTCCCCTAAACATTGATAAGATTTAAGTAATACATACTGTGAACAAAGAACATAATTCATATTGTTCACAAAAGGTCGGCAAAGGCCTCTTCTTCGGGGTGACCATTGACCTCACTCATAACCAAGATACCAGGATATAAATTAAGACCACAAAGTTATGCAGTCTTTCAAATCCATGGGCAGTAATGCAAAATAAGCCAGTTTTGGATGAAGAATGATTTTCTGCCATCATGTTCTCCTTTCCAAAGCACTGAAGTTTTGATGTCCCCAAAATCTGGGTTCACATTTACATGCTGACAAATCACAACAGTGCTTTCAAAACATTGCAGGCAGTGAATAGAACCATCACAATTAAAGGTACAATAGGAAAAACACCTTTACCAAAATATCATAAACCATAGCCAACGGTGTTCAGATTGGTGAAATAGAACCTAAGCCAATCATCACAGCATAATGTGAGAACCACGAACTCCCTGAAAGAGGTACCACTTCTTTTCTGAGGATGGGTGTTCTCGACAAACCCTGGGTCAGGCCCATTCCCTAGGCAGAGAGAAAGGAATGAAGATCCTGCCAAGAGTTCAGAGTATTTAGAATTTATTCAAGCACAAGAGAGCACACAGGGATTGTGACTGATTCACACTGTTCAGGTGAGCCAAGTGGTAGAAGTAAAATCACTTCAGCCACAATCATTCTGAGGGACATCAATTGGATAGGAGGCCTGGGCAGAATGGCAAGTTCAAGTAGCTCCTTTAAGCCTCACTTGTACCTGAAATTTATGAGAAATCTAGCAGAGTGTATGTCCTCATCAAAAGGGATCATATTAATGCAACTGTGTATCATAGAGTCTCTTTCAGTGTTGTTATTCTGAGTAAGAAAAATGAAACATTCCCTTCACATTTATGACTTTTCTCCAGTGTGAACTCTCAGGTGTCTCATAAGGCCATATTTTCGACTAAAATATTTCCCACAATCAGTACACTCATAAGGCTTTTCCACAGTGTGAACATGCTTGTGGATAAGGAGCTGACTATTTTGCCTAAAAGACTTCCCACATTCACTACACACATAAGGCTTTTCTCCAGTGTGAACTCTATTGTGGATAAGAAGATGACTATTTTTTCTAAAAGTCTTTCCACATTCACTATACACACGAGGCTTTTCTCCAGTGTGAACTCTCTTGTGGATAAGGAGCTGACTATTATTCCTAAAGGACTTCCCACATTCACTACACCCATAAGGTTTTTCTCCAGTGTGAACTCTCTTGTGGATAAAGAGCTGACTATTTTGCCTAAAGGATTTCCCACATTCACAACATTCATAAGGTTTTTCTCCAGTGTGAACTCTCTTGTGGATAAGGAGCTGACTATTGCTGGTAAAGGATTTCCTACATTCTCTACACTTATAAGGCTTTTCTCCAGTGTGAACTCTGTGGTGTTGAATGAGGTTGGAACTCTGACTGAAGGACATCCCTCAATCTGTACATTCATATGGCTTTTCTCCAGTGTGAGTTCTCTGATGTCGAATGAGGGTGGAACTCTGACTGAAGGACTTCCCACAATCTGTACACTCATACCACTTTTCTTCATGGTGAACTCTTTTATGTCGAATGAGGTTAAAGATTCGTCTATAATTCTTCCTACATTTTCCACACTCTCCAGAACACACACCCTGACATTCAACAACATTGAGGTTGTGGCTGGCAGCGTTTTCACATTCACCCCACTGGTGATGACTTTTTCCACTGAGAAATTCCTGTGAAATCTCACTGTCCCAGTGTGGCTCCTCAGTGTTATGAGTTGCCTGGTGCTGGAGAAGCTCCGAGAGAGTTTGGGAATCTTCCCCAACCACCCTGCTGTTTGAAGGCAGCTCTGATAAGTCGAAGCTGCACCTGGTCACAAATGAGGCCTTGTCCATAGCTTCTTTCCAGGACGTCTTTCCCCTGGCATCCCTCTGTTGCTGGTGAGGGTTTACACTGGAACAGAAGTCTCTCACACATTTCTCACTGAAGAAGCCTTTGTGCTCCAAGTGTGCTGCTTGTAACTCATTCAGGTGCAAAATATCTTTTAACACCGAGAAACACTGCTTACATGGATGGTTCTTCTGGGTTGCTGGAGCTGTCTTAGAAGCCCTGACCTGTGACTCTCCTTGTATAAATACACTCCTATTAGAACAGGCCTCCTCATCATCCTTTTAATGCAAACAACCTGAAAACAGAAAAAAGGTGAGGAACTGAATGTTGATTGTGGTGACAGAGGGAAGTTCTATTACTAAAGTGTGTTGCCCATGACACCGTGGTTCCATGAAATTATCTGAAAAGAGGACATATGCAGGAAGGATTAACAAGAGGCTTCTGTGAAGTTCTGGGCCTCTGAAGATCATAAAGGAAGGAAGACCACACCAGGAATATGACACAAAGATGGCAAACACCACATGGAATAGAGGTAAGACTTCCAGCCCTTCCTTAGGCTAACAGTGTTTAGTAGGGCTTACCTGCAGGTGACATAGGCAACATCTGCAGAATTTTGTTTATTTCTTATCTCAAGAAAAATTCAATAAATGAGTAGCTGTTTTTGGAGGACTACTTAAGTATGTATGTGCACCTCATAACACAGGTGCAGGTCAATGTTGAAGAATACTGTGGAGGCAGCAGTGCAGAGGAGCAGGTGATGTAAAAATGCCACAAAGGTGAACATGGCAGAATGCTAGAAAATCACAGGTGAAATGACATGTCAAAAAGTGTAAAGGAGAACTATAGTATTTCGGGAGAACCAAGATGGCGGCATAGGTTAACGCCGGAGATTGCTGCCTCCAACAACCAATTCAAGGGTACACCTAAAAGACGAAATGGACATCATCCAGAACCACAGGAAGGCTGGCTGAGTGGAAGTCCTACAACTAGGAGGAAAATGAATATCATACCCAGACTCAGAGGAGGCGCAGTGCTGAAGTGAAATACTCAGGTGCGGAGTGCACCCAGAGCGGGCTGGCAGCGGAGGGCACGGTTGTTGTTTTCAATCGGGAGGGAGGATCAGAATCTGAGCTCCAGATCCGGGCGAGTCTCTAGGGACCCAGACTCAAACGAGAGAAGTGGGACTGTCTGGCTTCGGTCGGAACTCGAAGGCAGCTTTCTCTCCGAGGTTTGCAGCGGTTGCTGGGACTCTGTGAGGCAGAGCCCTTAGGGATGGAACTGAGAGCAGCCACAACTGCTCGCTCTGCCCGCCCTGTTTGATCCCATGCGACCCACCCCGCCCCACCCAAGACCTGCACAGAGGCATTTGCCGGAGAGCCTCAGGCAAAGGCTAGATTAGCACCTCCCCAGAGGACAGAAGTTTTCCCACTGCAGACACAGCTGACTCTCACAGCCCGTTGGCCTGGAGGTCAAATCCCCCCAGTATTAACTGCAACAATCAAGGCTTAACTACAACAAGACTGCACACAAAGAGCACTAGGGTGCCGGGGTCCAACCCCAGCAGGCCCAGGGGTTCCCAAAGGCGTAGACGGAGTCAGCGAAGAAGGAAGGACACGGAGACAGTGTTCAGTTGATCAGCAGCCTAGCCAGGATCTCCAGCCAGGATCTCCAGCCAAGTTCTGGTCTGGATCTCCAGAGAGGTTCTGCTGTTTATTGTCTTGTTACATCCGTATTTATACCAGTTGATTTTAATCTTGTCAATTTCTATTACAATGGTTAGGGCGTTTCTTATTTCCATTCCAGGGAGTAAAGATTATGTAGCTTAAGCATGATTGTTTGTAGTTAAAGTGATTAACTACCCGCCTGGACATAGTTAAGGAGTTTCATCCCCTCCCTAACTTCAGGGAAAAATCCCTACCTGGGGAAACAACCTTTCTCGGAGAGGTGACCTTGGTTAAAACACACAGTGCTAAGGGGAGCAAACATATTAAGAACAGTCTGCTATATATGCCAGGTCCCTTGAATATATGCTGTGCAGATGTTTCTATCCTGCAGCGACTGTGTCAAGCAGCAAGGATGGACAGGCTTCCGGCACTAGGGGGTGTACCAATAAAGCATAAAAAAAATGTGGAGACAAAGAAACAGGACAAAATTTTCAATGGAAGATATAGAGTTCAGAACCACACTTTTAAGGTCTCTCAAGAACTGTCTAGAAGCTGCCGATAAACTTAATGAGATCTACAAGAAATCTAATGAGACCGTCGAAGTTATGATAAAGAACCAACTAGAAATTAAGCATAAACTGACTGAAATAAAGAATACTATACAGACTCCCAACAGCAGACCAGAGGAGCGCAAGAATCAAGTCAAAGATTTGAAATGCGAAGAAGCAAAAACACCCAACAGGAAAAGCAAAATGAAAAAAGAATCCGAAAATTCGAAGATAGCGTAAGGAGCCTCTGGGACAGCTTCAAGCGTACCAACATCAGAATTACAGGGGTGCCAGAAGATGAGAGAGAGCAAGATATTGAAAACCTATTTGAAGAAATAATGACAGAAAACTTCCCCCACCTGGTGAAAGAAATAGACTTACAGGTCCAGGAAGCACAGAGAACCCCAAACAAAAGGAATCCAAAGAGAACCACACCAAGACACATCATAATTAAAATGCCAGGAGCAAAAGACAAAGAGAAAATCCTAAAAGCAGCAAGAGAAAGAAACTCAGTTACCTACAAGGGAATACCCATACGACTATCAGCTGATTTCTCAACAGAAACTTTGCAGGCCAGAAGGGAATGGCAAGAAATATTCAAAGTGTTGAATACCAAGAACCTACAACCAAGATTACTTTATCCAGCAAAGCTACAATTCAGAACTGAAGGTCAGATAAAGAGTTTCACAGATAAAGAAAAGCTAAAGAATTTCATCATTACCAAAACAGTATTATATGAAATTCTGAAAGGTATCCTTTAAGAAGAGGAAGAAGAAGAAAAAGGTAAAGATACAAATTATGAACAACAAACATGCATCTATCAACAAGTGAATCTAAGAACCAAGTGAACAAATAATCTGGTGATCATAACAGAATCAGGGACATAGAAAGGGAATGGACTGACTATTCTTGGGGGGGAAAGGGGTGTGAGAGATGCGGGAAGAGACTGGACAAAAATCGTGCACCTATGGATGAGGACAGTGGGTGGGGAGTGAGGGCGGAGGGTGGGGCGGGAACTGGGAGGAGGGGAGTTATGGGGGGAAAAAGAGGAACAAATGTAATAATCTGAACAATAAAGATTTAATTTTTTTAAAAAAAGAAAGTGTAAAGTAGTTAAAAGGAAAGGTAAAAATTAGGTGTGGGCAGTAGCACCTCCATCTGATCAGTGATGGAATTGATCTAGTTCCTGGTATAATTTGAAAAGAGCCCTTGTGTCATACATTCTGCTAATTTCCACTCAGCTGGGCCAGGCCTCCTCTGAGACCATCCTGCATGTTCTCCCTGTACCACCTTCTCTACAAATACATAAAACCTAAATATTCCAAGTATTAATGAAAGATGACAGAGGTGACCATTCAGCTTGGTCCAGAGCAAATCGAATTGGAATAGTATTCAGGGAAGGTAATATTACAAACACCAATTGAAGGAGGGTCTTACAGGAACAGCCCATGGTTCATGTAAGTAAAAAACATAACCTGGCACAGGCAGTCACCCAGAACCTTTATCTGGAGGAAAGGTGCAGAAGTGGAAGCCATGGATCTAGACATAGTCACTCTCCCAGGGAGAGAAACAGCAAGGGGGACCCATTAAGCTGTCTGTAAGACGACTGGCTCCCAGACACATCCTGCACTTTCTGAGGAAAAGAGTGTTAAAGAAGTTTGTGGAGTCTATTCCTCAGGGCTCTCCACACAGCTCAGCACTGGCATCCATAGCACATTTCACATGAGAGTGAGGACAATTTGCAGAGCCCAAGGTCTGGCTGTAGGAGAGAGAAAGCTACAGGTGGAATATAAAGGAAGAGATGCCATCACCTCAGTCTATTAGGAGAGATGTGAGGGTCTTACCTACAGATGATACAAGTGCAAATACTTCCAGCATCACTTTGCAGTACAGAAGTCTCTGAGCCTCATCAAGGATTCCCCACTCCTCTGGAGAGAAGGCAATGGCCACATCCTCAAAGTTCATATCCTGTCATAATGGGGACAGTTTAGTCCATTATCAGCTTCTCTCCAAGGATTTTGCATTGATCATACACCACAACTTCCATATCCATCTGCTCCCTACACTTCTGACTACAGAGAAGATATCAGGCCTTTGTTTCATCAAAGACACTCACTCCTTATATTCCTACAGATGGAGTGTCTTCCCACGACAATAAGGACAATGAGCATATAGGTCATACCTGCTTTCTAGTACAAACATGTTGGCCACACTGTGCCTTTTGAATACAGTGGGAGTCATGAATATAGGATATGGATAGATGTTGTCCATAATGAGAGTATGAGTGATTTGACACTGTTTTTGCCAGGCAATAACCTTGTTGTTCCTTAGATTCTCATTCCATGTCCCTGAAAATTTTGGCATCAGAATTTACCCTTTTGACACCAAGCCTAGGGTGCTGAGGCCATCACTTTGCACTTCCTGCCGCACAAAAGTCTTTGAAACACACATCTCTCACACAGCTTCATTCCCAGGGGGGAAACCAAAAGTAAGACAAACACATCATGACTTGAACCAGTTTTCTTCTTCACCTTCTTTTCCAATACTCCAATTCACTCCTTCAGTAATGTATTTCTCTCTTACCCTTCACTCTTCCCAATGCCAGCCTAGATGACACTGATGTATGCTCTCTCATTCCTATTGATCACTGTAACTGCCCTCCACAATAAAATGCAGGTTGCTCATATATTTCACCTAATCTCTGGACCAAGAATGTACCACTACTATAGACCCTCTTTTTAGGAATTAATCTGAAATTCACCATACCACATTATCCAGATATCACCAGAAATGAAATCCACCTTCATTCCATCTTATGTCAATGTCAGGGGCCATGCAGCCATGAATGCACATGCCTTCTCCAAGTACACGTCACTCTTTCTACCATAACTCTCTCAAACCTACACTCCCACAGTCCCAGCCCCCATAGTCATCTCCCTGACTTCCTACTCATTACTCAGCAAGTGTGGTTTTGTTAATGCCTGGAAAATTCAAACTGAATTAAGTTCTACACCAACTCTCATAGTCCACACTCAATGAGGCGCCTTCAGTCCTTCTATGATGAACTACCTCCCTGATTGTTTTTTTCCTTCAACCTCACCTATTGGGAACCACATCAAATCTCAGATATCCAGAGCCCACCTCTTCTGGTGCTGCACTTGAGGTCCCTTCACCAGTCACAGCCTTCAGCACTCAAGTCCCATCACCTAAGGCCCTCTCTCACAGGTCCAGTGTGTCTCTCATATGACCACTCATTCCCGTATGTAAATCAGTCAGACTACTGACCACACCAAAGCTCTCAACACAATCCTGGTGTGTGATTCACAAGTAAAGATGCAACAGCTGCATTCTCATCTTGTTTTAATTGCTCTTTGCTCTCCAATTAAACAGAAAAAAAGTTTTTAAAAAGGTGATCTACAACTCTACCCTGGTCACTACACTCCCGACTTTAAAGAAGGTTTCAACCTGAACTTGTCCTGAGTACCAGATGCTCATGAAATGCTCTCTGAAATATCGCACACCAATACAGACAAAAAATAAAAGTTTGGTATCCCCAATGAACATTACACTTCTACTCTGAATATCTGCATCTCAGTTGATGGTGCTTCCATACCTGCAGCTGCCAAATGCAAACCTTCAAGTCATCCCTGGCTCTTACCTCTCTCTCAGCCTCAAAATTAGAAAATCCAGTTGGCTGCAGATAAAGCACCAATCCACAATCCAACAGCTTATATCACTCCCACAGTCACCATCATGGGCCACTTACCATCATGCTCACCACAGCAACCTCCATCCTAGCCATTTGCTTTGTTATGCTTCAGCCACAGGAAGTCTAATGAGACCTGGGTCAGATCACCTGCCTCTGCTGCTCCAAATCTTCCATTACTCCCATCACCTGCAGACCAGACTCCAAAGGTATCACAAGCTCCTCTAGACCTCACCACTGTCCCAATGTTACCAGTTCCTATTTTAGAAAATAGACACAAGCCCCAGCTGGTTTTTCTCAGTGGATAGAGCACCAGCCTGTGAACTGAAGGGTCCAGGGTTTGATTCCAGTCAGGGGCACATGCCAGGCTTGTGGGCTTGATCCCCAGTGGGGGGCATGCAGGAGTCAGCCCACCAATGATTCTCTCTGATCATTGATTTTCTATTTCCAACTCCTCCTCCCTTCCTCTCTAGAATCAATAAAAACATATTTTTTTTAAAAAGGGCACCAGTTGGTTCCTGAATGAGCTCAGTCTTCACTCTAAGCCTTTACACATATAGGAACCTATGACTGGAAGGTCTTCTCACATCTTATTCCACTGTTTGCCAAAAACAGGGATCATTTCAGACAAACTTAGACATGTACTTAGAATTCTGGGCTTGGTGTCTCATCAAGGTCCCCAGATATAAGGGCTAGAAGAGAGGCAAGACAATCCCAGGATACCACTATCTCAGAAGTTGTAAGAGTGTGAGGCCCTGATATCAGTTCCACAAAACAGCATCCTTAAACCACTCTGCATTTGCAGGAATCTGTGTTCAGAGAAAGATCTGCTGAGACTCTGGCCACCAACCCCAGGATCCATGGGCTCAGACTGCTCAGTACTGTTTCCCAGTCAACAGGCCCATGTGTCCAGGAGATGACCACATTACTTCAAGACTCAGTCCTCAGTGCACACTCTTGCCAGTTACCTTATCTTTTATAGGACTTCTGCCTCCTGTCCCCAACTGCTTTCATCTCTCTTCCAGTCTGTTCCTCTTCTGAGCTGCTTTGGGAAAAGTTTAAAGAACTACCTCACACAATGTCCCTCTTTTGGTCAGGGCCTTTCATGTCCCCAGTTTCCTGAGAATGAAAGTAAAACTCCTCATGCAAAACTCTGCCTCATCTTGTTTGTTGCCTATAGACACAAAACAAGTCCTGGGTTTCCCAAATCCTCCTAGTTCAGTCACACCATCACATCCTCACATGGAGGTATTGTAACCTGTTAACCTCTTTCCCCATTTTGTCACACATGAGCTACTCACTGTTCCTGGCAGTGAGACCTGGACTGCAGGACCCCAGAGGTGCCCACACGCCAGGCTGGAGGGTTAACTCGATGAGTCTTTGTCGAACTCTGTAAGCAGAAAGGAGTCCACGAGTCACAAAAGCCCAAATTCTGGCCTGTTGGGGCACAGCAAACCTTAGACACACCACTGCATAGGGAGATACTGCCTCTGATGCCTTGTTCTACTAGAGACCTGGTGCTGGGAAGCCTCAGTCTCTGTGAACAGACCAAAGAGATCAACATGACCACCAGGTAGATTTAAGAAGTCCCAACGAGGTAGATTCAGGAAGTCCCACACTTACCCATGTAACCTGGTTAATATGCCTCTCCTGGTCTTTCATTGGCTAACTCCAGCCATCATTAGGAGCATAGCCCTTTAGGTAATATACCTTTCCAGGCCTCCCAGCTGTAAATAGGATTCCAATCACTCACTGACCATTGTGAATATTGGTGTTCTGGAGCCAGAGTGGTGCTGGGAAATGACAACATTAGGATCGTGTGGCTGGTGGTAGTTTCTGGGGTTTGTTGTCTCCAACAGATTTTTTGGTTAATTTGATTTTTGAGAGAGAGGATAGGACAGGAAAGAGAGAAACATGGATCAGCTGCCTCCTGTCGACTCCTCACCCAACCACTGGGAATCCAGCCAGAACACCAGGCTTGTGCCTCATGAAGAATATAACCAGAAACCTTTCCAATCATGGGAAGATACTCAAATATCTGAGTTATTCCAGCTATCAGATTTTTTTATTTTTAATATAAAGATATCACATTATTTAAGAGTCAAATGAGGCGATGAGAGAATATATATAAACCAATTTTATTTGTTTAAAAACAAAATTTGAAATGCTACAAAGAACAAAAAGTTGAGATTCCATACATTCTTAGAATGTTTGTATTCAGTACACATTTTGAAGCTATGGAGCTAATAGCTACCGAATGTTTACTACAGGTGCCAGGCCTGGAATTCAATGCTTTTCATGCATTATTACGTCATTTAGTCCTCTCTGCAACCTGAGATTTTATGAAGAGGGAATTGAGGCTCATATGCTTGACATAAATTGCCTGATTGTAGAGTTAATTAAAGGCAGGACTGGAAGGCAAACTATGTGTTTCTAATAACAGAGCTCTGACTTCTAATGTTAGGCTCTGCTGCCTCCGGAGAGTAGAATTGTTAACGCACAGCCATTAGAACCAGTAGATGTTGTAGTAACAAACAGCCCCAAAGCTTCAGTGGCTTATACTAAAGAAGGTCTCTTTCTTGTTGATGCCACATGTCCTCCCTGGTTCTCCAGGGACCAGGATAAAGATGCAGCCACCATGTAGGTACCTGCTAGGTGTTAGTAGCAATGAACAACGTGCAGTCACCATGTAGGTAACTTCTAGGTGTTAGTAGTAATGAACAGAGAGAATGCCAGTCTCTGATTCCAGACTCTTGTGTTAGTAGTGATAGTCTTCACTCCCACCACATTATTGGGTCAAAGCACATCACGGGGCTGCAGCCACATTCAGGGCTTTAAGAGGGGAACCTGACATACTTGGTGGGCCCTATGAAGGACACCATAAGGTGCCAATCAATCTGGGGGACTTTGGTAGGAAATAACCGCAGGAGTTAGTCTGCATGGATTGCTTTCTCTTCATCCAGGTGCACTTAGTCCCTGAGCTTCCCTAAGCCATCACGGGCAAGATTCAAATGCGTGAACTTCAAAAAGAGGAGTTTGGTCAGTGTTCCTTGGCAGTAAACTCAGAACTACTTCTAAGTGAGAAGTTGTTTATATCCTTGGTTGCCTCAGTTCCTACACTGTGGTGAGGGTGAAGACACACATGTTAAGAGAGCTGATTGGAAAGGACATAGGAATGCAAGCATTCGAGCATCCATGTTCTTTTACATTAACATCAGTCACTACCCTGCCTCCAAGTCTCTTTATCATTTCAATTGCCCTGGTGGGCACTCCCTTAGGGGTCACAGTAAAATATGCTGACATTTACATCAATGGTGACCCTGTACTTTCCACTCATTCTGTGCATGAACATGTGCTAAATGTGGTTTCTTTATTGTTCTCCCCATCCCCACTGGGGCTCCTTCCTCCTGCTGGTCACAGTGCTCCTGGATGGCCATGCACTCCCACTAGATTACCAGGATACAGAAGTTCTGGAGTTATGCTCTGAGCATCCCTAGGTACCTTCCTCTATTAGGTGTCAGCATAGCTTTGACAAGGGCAAGGGTGTGACCTGTTCTCCAGGGACCAGGAGTCTCACAGGACTGTCCCTCTCCTCTCCAGGAATGTCCAATTCCTTATTCCTAAAATCGATAATTATGGGCCTTAGAGTTCTTCCCCTCAGCGTTGCCCCATATTCATCCATATGCATCAGAAAATAAATCAGGCTGCACAGAGGGCAGCTGTCTCAGGCAGGCACAGCTGTGATGTGTAAGGACCGAGGGTATGGACACTGTTGACTATTCCAGACTCAGGAAGTATCAAGTTGTCTGTCCTTTGGAGCTGGCATTCTAGTGGAGGACATCCCAAAACAAATGGGGCAGGGTTGCTACAACAGGTGATAAGACAGAAACGTGAAGCCAAGGTGGTCACTGGAGTCTCCCAGAAAAAGCCTGGGAAGAGGTGGTAGGGCCAGGATACGTGCATACGGGGCATATATCCTCTGAGCACAGTTCTGCATATATGAAAAGGTAAAACATTCATGTATACTGCAACAGTTTGATAAGTAAAACACACATCTATATAAAGAACTTTTACCAGAATCATCTGATCTCAGTGGAAGTCTGTCTTCTTTCACAAAAGAGGCTACTAGAATCATGACCACAAATTTCAGAATAAACCCACTTAATTTGTGCTATCGTCATGATCCCCTCATTGCTTTTGCTTAAGCACAAAAATCCCCAATGCTTTTTGAATAAAGTAATCTGGTGTTGTTTTTCTTAACTTAGGTTAGTCTTTGAGTGATAAAAATTAACTTACCTGTGAGACAAGGTTATTCTGAGGGATTGCAACATAGCTTTGGAAACTAGAGAGTGTAGAGCCCATGGTGAAGTAGAAACTGTGCTTCCCTAGAGAAACCCAGGTTTCTAATATCTAAAAACACTAAGTAGGAAGCATGAATCAGACAACCAGCAGTCTTTCTTTTTCTTTTTTCCCCCTCACCCTACGATTCTTTTTCCATTAACTTCTAGAGAGGATGAAATGGTGGGAGGATGTGGGGGGGGGGAGAGAGACAGAGAAAGAGAGAGAGAGAGAGAAAGAGAGAGAGAGAGAGAGAGAGAGAGAGAAAAATCCACAAGGGAGACACACATCCATTGGTTTCCTTCCTTATGTGCCCCGACATGGCCCTAGGATTAAACCCCCAATTGAGGTCTTTGCCCTTGACCATAATGGAACCAGAGACTATTCACTCCTGGAGCCAAAGCACTGACCACTGAGGAACTGACCAGGTCTTCCAGTCTTTCTTCAAACACAGGAATCCCCTGGAGACCTCTTGGAGGCTAATGTTGGCTTTCTAAAGATGATTTCTGTTTTTTTCTTTTTTTCCCCCTCCATGTCTGGGTTTAATTGTTTGCAGAATACCCGACAGAGAAGGGATTTGTGGATACATCGCTGTGCAGAGGACAGTGTGCAAGCACAAATGGCTTCATGATTTCCTTTAAATAAAAGCTACACTCAGAGGCCCGCAAGGCCGGGAGGGGCGGTCCTGTGGGGCTGGGGGCGGATGGGAACCCGCAGGGCGTGGGAGTGCCCCCCCCCCCCATCGAGGCTTGAATGCAGTGTCAGTGGTCATGATCAGAATGGTTTCTTCCTAGAGCCAAACCCGGTGCTACCATGTTCTGGCCGGGCGGGGACGTTGGAATTTTCTGGAATGTCAATGGTCCGTAACCATGACGGGCCTCCGCGGCCCTGGGGCCCCGTGTCCGGGCTGCGGGGACACCTAGATGCCCTTCTTCAGCTCGTGGGACAAGACCAGCACGAAGGCGCTACCCATGCCCCTGAGGATGTTGGTGAGGCGCCCTTGAAGAAGGCCTTGACGCCCTCATCCTTGAAGACCTTCCACCAGCGCTCAATAGTGCCCATGCGCATGATGTCGGCTCCTTTGCGCCCGACTGCAGCGTCCTCCTTCATCGCCCGGGGCCAAAGGGGTAGGAAACCAGGCTGGCCAAGGCGTCACGGACTGGGCGATCATCCAGCTGGTGAGGATGTGGGTGCTCTTGGGGTATGGGGGCATGCCTTTGGCCATGTTGTACACCCAAAGTAGGCTGCCTGGTAGCTGATGATGATGCCTTGCGTGGAGAAGCTGAAACCCTGGTACCAGCCCCGGATGCCGTCCGACTTGCTGATCTGCACCAGGCAGGCTCTCAGGCCCTTGAACTTCCGCTCAGCGCCCGATGTCCCCACGTCGGCCGCCAGCCGGGTCCGGGTGAAAACCAGGGGCAAAGGAAGCAGAGGGAGGTGGCCCGCCAAGTACCACCAGAACTGCCTGTCCTTGTCCGCGCCCCTCAGGGTGACCTGCTTATCCTTATCCTTGAAGGCGAAGTTGTGTGCTTGGGTGGAGAAGTAGCGGATGGTGTTGGCCATGTCGCCCCTCCAGAAAGACAGCCCACCCTGCTCCTCCGGGATGCGCACGATGCAGTCCATGTACTGCTTGTCAGCCGTGATCTGCTGTCTGTCATGTTGCACCTGCAACAGTGGCTTGACTTGCTTGATAGGAGCCATGGCTGTCTTGGTGGAGATGGCGGCAGAAGAAGTCCTTGGCGAAGGAGATGGCCTGAGGGCAGGAATCTGAGTGTAGGCGCAGAGAGGAGCTGGGAGTGTGGGTGCCTCTGGCTCAGCAGCTGTAGCCACCGCCCTGACCAAAAGGATAAAGATGATTTATTGAGCTTAATTTATTGTAAATGTCCGAGGCTCTTTATTATCTCAAATATTATTGCATTTGTTCCATATCCTGTCCCATTGTTGTGAATTTTGGCCAGATCCTCTGAAATTCTGTGGGTGCTTATCATCAATTCTGCCTCTGTGTATGTCATTTTCTTCTGGGGTACTATCATTGTGGTGAGTATACTAAAATACCTGACAGATACACCTTTAAGCAAAGTGTCAGCCACTGGACATTTTATTTGCATTCAGTTCTGAAAATTTCCCTCTGGTACAGAGGAACCCAACGGAAGGTAGCCTGAGGCTCAAGGCAAACTGTGAGGCCTCCTGCAGAGAAGGTCAATCTGTCCACAGTGCCCACAGTTCAGCCATGACCCCACTTTCTGATCCTGGCTGTCGAAACCAACCACAGTGACTATCGTCAGCTTCCCGGTCAAAGAACACGCTAAATTGTGGGTTCCACCCCAGTAGGTGGCCTGTACGAGGCAGCATATCAATGATTCTCTTTCATCATTGATGTTTCTATCTCTCTCTCCCTCTCTCAAACCTCTCTGAAATCAATAAAAACATTTTGAAATGTATTTTTTAAATCAATAAGGTGTAAACAAAACTTTAAAGAAATATTTAAAACTTGCCATTTCCCAATTATTTTACTATTTTATTATAAACTGGACATCGGGTGCACAAAATGCATGCACGAGTAGCGTCCCTAGACCTGGCCAGTAATTAGGGCTGATCAGGGCCTTCCGGCTGCCAGCCGGGGCCTGCCTTTTGGCTGTGAGCAGGGCCTTCCTTCATTCCACGCTGCTCCTTGGTGGTCGGCGCATGTCATATTGAGCAATCAGTCTCCCAGTCAAACTCCTGTGGGGACAACTTGCATATTAGGCGTTTATATATAGACTAGAGGCCCGTTGCCAGAAGATTCCTGCAAGAATAGGGCTTCCAGTGGCTGGAGCAAAGCAGAGAAGGGACTGAAACCCACTGAGGCAGGCTTCGCTTCGCTCCCGCCCTGTTTCCCACCCGGCTTGTTTCCCGCCGGCCTCCACCACCCGGCTTGTTTCCCTCTGGCCTTCGGCACCTGGCTTGTTTCCCGGGGCCTCCGCCGCCTGGGCTCTGTTCGTATCTCCACCACCTCTGCTTTGCTCTCTTCTGCAGTGCTTCACCTCCTTCTACATTGTCTTCAGTTTTCGCTCCCAGCCGGTATATGCAAATTAACCGCCATCTTGGTTGGGGTAATTTCCATGTCATTCTGATTGGCTGGTGGGTGTAGCGAAGGTACAGTCAATTAACATCTTTGTCCTTTATTAGTGTAGATGTTCTTGAGGATACTGATTGCTCCCTTATCATTGTGTTGGAAATAAAATATGATTTGCTACTGAAATATCTTATCATATCCTTGTTCAGTGCCATCATTTTGGCAGTTTGAAACTAACCACAATGAAATGATTTATATGAGGGAAGTTAACAAAGATTATAAACCTAGACTTCACTTAATGTATTATTGAATGCTTAGACTTAGAAAAGAGTGGTGGAGAATGTTAACAATGCATAAAAAACCTGTAAGTGTATGGTACACGTGGATTTAAATTGTACATAGGTTAAAAATTGAAAATAACAGTTTCCTTACAGTATTCAAAACCCATAGTTCCATACAGTAAGAAGTCATTCAGTTATTGAGGAATGAGTGAAATTCAAATATATAGCTTAGATTGTGAACTGTCCTTTTATTGGTAAAAAATAAAAAGAAATTTTAAAAATAGGCAAATTTCTGAGCCAACATCTTAACAAAGGAGATAAAGACAATGAAATTGAATGTATGAGAAAATTTTCACCACCAAAAATTCTTAGGAAGTGAAATGAAAGCAAAAGCAAGTTCATATATAGACAATTCCAGACCTACTATTTAAAAAGATTAACCATTGCATGTCCTTGCAGGGTTGAACAAAAACTGGAATTTTTATATGATGGGCATGGGTGGGAAGGCAAAGTTCATGACAATTTTAAATCACAATTATGCATATGTTAAAATGTGAAACATTCACCTACACTGCAACAGTTTAATTAGTTTAATGCATATCTATAAAGATAA